>NC_057799.1:489379076-489400217 GCF_018294505.1 Triticum aestivum | reverse complement strand
CCACAACATCACTTGGGGGCTTGGTCGAACCCGAACCATAGCTACACCTCTTGATCGGCGTAATGCCACAACATCAATTGGGGGCTTGGTCGAACCCGAACCATAGCTACACCTCTTGTTCAAATTTGGGGCCTGGCAGCCCGTGAAAAGCCTCGACTACAACGGTTTTTATTTGCCTTTTGTTGAGTTTTCTTTGTTTTAATAAGATTTGTGACATTTTTAAACCGCTGTTTATCAGCCCGGTTAGGCTATCAACTACAAGTTGTCAGTATATGATCAGTCATAATCCGGAGATTATCAACCCGGTCTGGTTTTGACTACAAGTCGCCAGTATTATATATGGTTAATCCGGTGCTTATCACAACCCGGTACGGTTTTATCATAAACCGGCACAATATGGAAGGAGTTATCAGTACTCAAGATTGGGGTTATCACCTTTTACTACAATAAAGTTGGCCAACCAATGATGTGATTTAATGTCACAGGTATGATATATTTCATATTTGATTATTCTTAAGTGCAGCCTTGGTTATAAACCCGGGTTATATGTTGGGCATTATGACCCGTCCGGCGGTAAACCGCCAGGACACTTTAAATTTGTTGTATGCAGAAACAAGTTGAATAAAGCATGATGATAAATTATCCGGTGTTTATTAAACCGGCCTGGCTTTAAGACTATAAGTCGCCAGTGTATATTTGGATTGCGCCATTGGAATCATGCACTTATAAATCATTGGGTTATATTAATCAAATAGCCAAACTTGGCTGAATTTTCATTATGATATTGAATGAATAAGGTTTTCATACCGGATTATATTATCTTGAATAGCCAACATGGCTGGATTTTTATGGTTATTAATAACTGGTATTATTGAGGTTTTCAAAGTCGCTTTAGCGCAATGGCTATTATTTTATCAAAGGATATGATTTATTCTACAATGAAAGGAATAGTCCCGAGTCGCTGCAGGCTTACAACCCGGCACTTGGGGGCTACATTATTCAAATTGAGATTAAATGCAAGTCTCATGTCATTGCAAGCATGCACCATGACACTTGGGGGCTAATGCAAAGTCTTTTTTACTAGTCTTATTGAAAACCCGACTCAGCACATTGTAAGGAGCCGGGCATTGGGGGCTACACATCACTGCTCAAGTCTACATGATTATATTTACAAAGTCCCTGCTCATTATTGCATAATGACCCGGCCCTTGGGGGCTACACTGATTGAAGTTTTTATAAGCAATTACAAGTCCCAGGTTGCTGCAAGCATGACAACCCGGCACTTGGGGGCTACATATATGGAGTATTCAGTTTATATGATTGAGATGAACAAACCGGATTTCTTCAAGGTTGAAACATTTATTAAAGCAAGTCTTAAGTTATCACTATGTTCTCCTCTTAAGACTTGGGGGCTATAGGTATTATGCATATAAAGGAGGAACGTCTTCAGTTTATCAGTTTTGAGCAAATCAGGAAGATCAATTACATGACCCGGTGTCGACAACAATTATGACCCGGTGCCATCAATATTTATAAACCGGCAATTTTGGTAATATCAAACCGGCAAGTTTTACATCTTCAAACCGGCTGAATATCAGATAAGTATTTCAAGACCGATATTTCTTAAAACCGGCGCTTTGGAAGCCGACTCAAGTGGATTATTCTTCACAATATTTTTCTATGAGAAAGCAACGTCAGCAATTTGAGTATGAAGCTGGTTATTGACCCGGATTTTCTAGAAGGAGGAAATGACAAGGACTTAAGGATGATCAGGTGCCGGTTTACAACAATTTTTAACCCGGAGCACAACCTGTCAAATTTGTTCTTGTGTTCATTTTGCAGCATAAGTTTACCATGGATAAATCCAAGCTAAACTTGGGGGCTAATGTCGGGGATATACCCCGTGGCGTAACCCGGCCGGAAGTATAACCCGGCCGGACTTGGCGATTCACCGACGACCCGCACAGACCAGACGGTTTACAAGCAACCTGACTGAACATTATGATTCACTGGTAACCCGGCGGGCGGGACAGACGGTGACAAGGCCCAAGGCCCAGAAGGCCGGCTCATGTTAGGGTGGGCCGGTTTAAGAGGAAAGGCGTGAGGAATATTTGTCTTACAAGGAGTTAAGACCTGAACTTGAATCCGGTTTGTATTAGAGATAGACTAGTCCTAATCCTAATAGGACTTCACATGTAACCCGCCCCTTCAACATATATAAGGAGGGGCAGGGCTCCCCAAAGAGGGACAGAGAACAATCAATAATCTCTAGGGCTAGACACAAGAGCCGGTTTACCAGCGACTCCCTCGTGATCATATTGAGACCTAGCCTCAAACAGCATGGGTTGTTACCGGATGATGTTTCCCGGGGCCCGAAGCTGTCTAAATCCTTGTCTTGTGTTGCGTCTCTCGATTCCGCTCAACCCCTCTCAAGCTACCACATAGATGCGTTGGCCTCACGACTAAGTCCTTACACTAGGACATCTGCCGTGACAATTCCACGACAGGTAGGGTAACAGGCCTGACCTAAAGACCCTACCCATGGACACCATACACTTTGTACTAGGCCCCGGGGCCAGATCGCCGTCTAGATGTACCGCAACTTGAAAGTCGCTAGGACGGCAACAACCACTCAGAGCACGGCACTCCACTCGACGAGCTCATTCCACTCGGCCTGTAACTCACTCGGATATGCGAAGAACAATAGTCAGCATGATGGTTTTGTAGTGGACAGGCATTATGGCATTGATGTTCCATCGTGTAACATAAGGGGTGAGGGGGTGGCGCACTCTATATAAGCCACCCCCACCACTAGACTAGGGGGTTCTGATTCTTCTCTCTCTCTCGCTCTCTCTCTCTCTCTCTCTCTCTCTCTCTCTCTCTTTCTAACCATTAGTCTCAGGACATAGCTCAGGCATGGAGATCCACTCTCCCCTCTCTCTCTCTCAAACACACATTGTAATCTCCGGATACATACTCAGATAAAACAAAGCCTCTCCGGAGCACGAGACGTAGGGTTGTTATCTCCACCGTGAGAGGGCCGACCTCGCTAAAACCACCGTGTCACCCATATGCATCTCGATAGATCATGCTCCTTTATCCTACCCCTTTCTTATTGTCGGAATCGTTCCCACGACAGTTGGCACCCACTGTGGGGCATGGCGTCTATCGAGCCATGATGCAATGGTTTTTTCTTCGATCACCGGCAGCAGATCAATTCCGTTGCCAAAGCATCGCAGGAAGAAGAGGAACAACCCCTCGAGCTCTAACAATCAATCGTCACCTGAACGATTTGATACTTCTCTTTTGCATATCTGACAATTTCCCGATGGCTCCAACCTGAAGGAAATACGCCCTAGAGGCAATAATGAAGTTATTATTTATTTCCTTATATCATGATAAATGTTTATTATTCATGCTAGAATTGTATTAACCGGGAACATAATACATGTGTGAATACATAGACAAACAGAGTGTCACTAGTATGCCTCTACTTGACTAGGTCGTTGATCAAAGATGGTTATGTTTCCTAGCCATAGACATGAGTTGTCATTTGATTAACGGGATCACATCATTAGGAGAATTATGTGATTGACTTGACCCATTCCGTTAGCTTAGCACTCGATCGTTTAGTATGTTGCTATTGCTTTCTTCATGACTTATACATGTCCCTATGACTATGAGATTATGCAACTCCCGTTTACCGGAGGAACACTTTGTGTGCTACCAAATGTCACAACGTAACTGGGTGATTATAAAGGTGCTCTACAGGTGTCTCCAAAGGTACTTGTTGGGTTGGCATATTTCGAGATTAGGATTTGTCACTCCGATTGTCGGAGAGGTATCTATGGGCCCACTCAGTAATACACATCACTATAAGACTTGCAAGCATTGTAACTAATGAGTTAGTTGCGGGATGATGTATTACGGAACGAGTAAAGAGACTTGCCGGTAACGAGATTGAACTAGGTATCGAGATACCGACGATCGAATCTCAGGCAAGTAACATACCGATGACAAAGGGAACAACGTATGTTGTTATGCGGTCTGACCGATAAAGATCTTCGTAGAATATGTGGGAACCAATATGAGCATCCAGTTTCCGCTATTGGTTGTTGACCGGAGAGGTGTCTCGGTCATCTCTACATAGTTCTCGAACCCGTAGGGTCCGCACGCTTAACGTTACGATGACAGTTATATTATGAGTTTATATGTTTTGATGTACCGAAGGTTGTTCGAAGTCCTGGATGTGATCACGGACATGACGAGGAGTCTCGAAATGGTCGAGACATAAAGATTGATATATTGGAAGCCTATGTTTGGACATCGGAAGTGTTCCGGGTGAAATCGGGATTTTTTCGGAGTACCGGGAGGTTACCGGAACCCCCCGGTAACTTAATGGGCCTTAGTGGGCCTAGGTGGAAGAGAGGAAAGGAGGCCATGGCAGGGCTGCACGCCCCTCCCCCCAGTCCGAATAGGACAAGGAGAAGGGGGCGGCGCCCCCCTTTCCTTCCTCCCCTCCACCTCTTTCCCCTCTCTCTCCTAGTCCAACATGGGAAAGGGGGGGAGTCCTACTCCCGGTACGAGTAGGACTCCTCCTGGCGCGCCTCTTCCCTTGGCCGGCCGAACCCCCCCTTGCTCCTTTATATACGGGGGCAGGGGGCACCTCTAGAGACACAATTGATCATTGATCTCTTAGCCGTGTGCGGTGCCCCCCTCCACCATATTACACCTCGATAATATCGTAGCGGTGCTTAGGCGAAGCCCTGCGTCGGTAGAACATCATCATTGTCACCACGGCGTCGTGCTGACGAAACTCTCCCTCAACACTCGGCTGGATCGGAGTTCGAGGGACGTCATCGAGCTGAACGTGTGCTGAACTCGGAGGTGCCGTGCGTTCGGTACTTGATCCGTCGGATCGTGAAGACGTACGACTACATCAACCGCGTTGTGTTAACGCTTCCGCTTTCGGTCTACGAGGGTACGTGGACAACACTCTCCCCTCTCGTTGCTATGCATCACCATGATCTTGCGTGTGCGTAGAATTTTTTTGAAATTACTACGTTCCCCAACAGTGGCATCCGAGCCTGGTTTTATGCGTTCATGTTATATGCACGAGTAGAACACAAGTGAGTTGTGGGCGATATAAGTCATACTGCTTACCAGCATGTCATATTTTGGTTCAGCGGTATTGTGAGATGAAGCGGCCCGGACCGACATTACGCGTACGCTTACGCGAGACTGGTTTCACAGTTGCGAGCACTCGTTGCTTAAAGGTGACTAGCGGGTGTCTGTCTCTCTCACTTTAGTTGAACCGAGTGTGGCTACGCCCGGTCCTTGCGAAGGTTAAAACAGCACCAACTTGACAAACTATCGTTGTGGTTTTGATGCGTAGGTAAGAACGGTTCTTGCGAAGCCCGTAGCAGCCACGTAAAACTTGCAACAACAAAGTAGAGGACGTCTAACTTGTTTTTGCAGGGCATGTTGTGATGTGATATGGTCAAGACATGATGCTATATTTTATTGTATGAGATGATCATGTTTTGTAACCGAGTTATCGGCAACTGGCAGGAGCCATATGGTTGTCGCTTTATTGTATGCAATGCAATCGCCATGTAATTGTTTTACTTTATCACTAAGCGGCAGCGATAGTCGTAAAAGCAATAGTTGGCGAGACGACAACGATGCTACGATGGAGATCAAGGTGTCGCGCCGGTGACGATGGTGGTCATGACGGTGCTTCGGAGATGGAGATCACAAGCACAAGATGATGATGGCCATATCATATCACTTATATTGATTGCATGTGATGTTTATCTTTTATGCATCTTATCTTGCTTTGATTGACGGTAGCATTATAAGATGATCTCTCACTAAAATTTCAATATAAAAGTGTTCTCCCTGAGTATGCACCGTTGCCAAAGTTCGTCGTGCCCAGACACCACGTGATGATCGGGTGTGATAAGCTCTACGTCCATCTACAACGGGTGCAAGCCAGTTTTGCACACGCAGAATACTCAGGTTAAACTTGACGAGCCTAGCATATGAAGATATGGCCTCGGAACACTGAGACCGAAAGGTCGAGCGTGAATCATATAGTAGATATGATCAACATAGTGATGTTCACCATTGAAAACTACTCCATTTCACGTGATGATCGGTTATGGTTTAGATGATTTGGATCACGTAATCACTTAGATGATTAGAGGGATGTCTATCTAAGTGGGAGTTCTTAAGTAATATGATTAATAGAACTTAAATTTATCATGAACTTAGTACCTGATAGTATCTTGCCTGTCTATGTTAATTGTAGATAGATGGCCCGTGCTGTTGTTCTGTTGAATTTTAATGCGTTCCTTGAGAAAGCAAAGTTGAAAGATGATGGTAGCAATTACACGGACTGGGTCCGTAACTTGAGGATTATCCTCATTGCTGCACAGAAGAATTACGTCCTGGAAGCACCGCTGGGTGCCAGGCCTGCTGCAAGAGCAACACCAGAAGTTATGAACGTCTGGCAGAGCAAAGCTGATGACTACTCGATAGTTCAGTGTGCCATGCTTTACGGCTTAGAACCGGGTCTTCAACGACGTTTTGAACGTCATGGAGCATATGAGATGTTCCAGGAGTTGAAGTTAATATTTCAAGCAAATGCCTGGATTGAGAGATATGAAGTCTCCAATAAGTTCTACAGCAGCAAGATGGAAGAGAATAGTTCTGTCAGTGAGCATAGACTCAAAATGTCTGGGTATAATAATCACTTGATTCAACTGGGAGTTAATCTTCCGGATGATAGCGTCATTGACAGAATTCTTCAATCACTGCCACCAAGCTACAAGAGCTTCGTGATGAACTATAACACGCAAGGGATGAATAAGATAATTCCCGAGCTCTTCGCAATGCTAAAGGCAGCGGAGGTAGAAATCAAAAAGGAGCATCAAGTGTTGATGGTCAATAAGACCACTAGTTTCAAGAAAAAGGGCAATGGGAAGAAGAAGGGGAACTTCAAGAAGAACAGCAAGCAAGTTGCTGTTCAGGAGAAGAAACACAAATCTGGACCTAAGCCTGAGACTGAGTGCTTCTACTCCAAGCAGACTGGTCACTGGAAGCGGAACTGCCCCAAGTATTTGGCGGATAAGAAGGATGGCAAGGTGAACACAGGTATATGTGATATACATGTTATTGATGTGTTCCTTACCAGAGCTCGTAGTAGCACCTGGGTATTTGATACTGGTTCTGTTGCTAATATTTGCAACTCGAAACAGGGACTACGGATTAAGCGAACACTGGCGAAGGACGAGGTGACGATGCGCATGGGAAACGGTTCCAAAGTCGATGTGATCGCCGTCGGCACGCTACCTCTACATCTACCTTCGGGATTAGTATTAGACCTAAATAATTGTTATTTGTTGCCAGCGTTGAGCATGAACATTATATCTGGATCTTGTTTGATGCGAGACGGTTATTCATTTAAATCAGAGAATAATGGTTGTTCTATTTATATGAGTAATATCTTTTATGGTCATGCACCCTTGAAGAATGGTCTATTTTTAATGAATCTCGGTAGTAGTGACACACATATTCATAATGTCGAAGCCAAAAGATGCAGAGTTGATAATGATAGTGCAACTTATTTGTGGCACTGCCGTTTAGGTCATATCGGTGTAAAGCGCATGAAGAAACTCCATAATGATGGACTTTTGGAATCACTTGATTATGAATCACTTGGTACTTGCGAACCGTGTCTCATGGGCAAGATGACTAAAACACCGTTCTCCGGAACTATGGAGAGAGCAACTGATTTGTTGGAAATCATACATACAGATGTATGTGGTCCGATGAATATTGAGGCTCATGGCGGATATCGTTATTTTCTCACCTTCACAGATGATTTGAGCAGATATGGGTATATCTACTTAATGAAACATAAGTCTGAAACATTTGAAAAGTTCAAAGAATTTCAGAGCGAAGTTGAAAATCATCGTAACAAGAAAATAAAGTTTCTACGATCAGATCGTGGAGGAGAATATTTGAGTTACGAGTTTGGCCTACATTTGAAACAATGTGGAATAGTTTCGCAACTCACGCCACCCGGAACACCACAGCGTAATGGTGTGTCCAAACGTCGTAATCATACTCTACTAGATATGGTGCGATCTATGATGTCTCTTACTGATTTACCGCTATCGTTTTGGGGTTATGCTTTAGAGACGGCTGCATTCACTCTAAATAGGGCACCATCGAAATCCGTTGAGACGACGCCTTATGAACTATGGTTTGGCAAGAAACCAAAGTTGTCGTTTCTTAAAGTTTGGGGTTGCGATGCTTATGTGAAGAAACTTCAACCTGATAAGCTCGAACCTAAATCGGAGAAATGTGTCTTCATAGGATACCCAAAGGAGACTGTTGGGTACACCTTCTATCACAGATCCGAAGGCAAGACATTCGTTGCTAAGAATGGATCCTTTCTAGAGAAGGAGTTTCTCTCGAAAGAAGTGAGTGGGAGGAAAGTAGAACTTGATGAGGTAACTGTACCTGCTCCCTTATTGGAAAGTAGATCATCACAGAAACCAGTTTCTGCGAAACCTACACCAATTAGTGAGGAAGTTAATGATAATGATCATGAAACTTCAGATCAAGTTATTACTGAACCTCGTAGGTCAACCAGATTAAGATCCGCACCAGAGTGGTATGGTAATCCTGTTCTGGAGGTTATGTTATTAGACCATGACGAACCTACGAACTATGAAGAAGCGATGGTGAGCCCAGATTCCGCAAAATGGCTTGAGGCCATGAAATCCGAGATGGGATCCATGTATGAGAACAAAGTATGGACTTTGGTTGACTTGCCCGATGATCGGCAAGCCATTGAAAATAAATGGATCTTCAAGAAGAAGACTGACGCTGACGGTAATGTTACTGTCTATAAAGCTCGACTTGTTGCGAAAGGTTGTCGACAAGTTCAAGGGATTGACTACGATGAGACCTTCTCACCCGTAGCGATGCTCAAGTCTGTCCGAATCATGTTAGCAATTGCTGCATTTTATGATTATGAAATTTGGCAAATGGATGTCAAAACTACATTCCTGAATGGATTTCTGGAAGAAGAGTTGTATATGATGCAACCGGAAGGTTTTGTTGATCCAAAGGGAGCTAACAAAGTGTGCAAGCTCCAGCGATCCATTTATGGACTGGTGCAAGCCTCTCGGAGTTGGAATAAACGCTTTGATAGTGTGATCAAAGCATTTGGTTTTATACAGACTTTTGGAGAAGCCTGTATTTACAAGAAAGTGAGTGGGAGCTCAGTAGCATTTCTGATATTATATGTGGATGACATATTGCTAATTGGAAATGATATAGAATTTCTGGATAGCATAAAGGGATACTTGAATAAGAGTTTTTTAATGAAAGACCTCGGTGAAGCTGCATATATATTAGGCATCAAGATCTATAGAGATAGATCAAGATGCTTAATTGGACTTTCACAAAGCACATACCTTGACAAAGTTTTGAAGAAGTTCAAAATGGATCAAGCAAAGAAAGGGTTCTTGCCTGTACTACAAGGTGTGAGATTGAGTCAGACTCAATGCGCGACCACTGCAGAAGATAGAGAGAAGATGAAAGATGTTCCCTATGCTTCAGCCATAGGCTCTATCATGTATGCAATGCTATGTACCAGACCTGATGTGTGCCTTGCTATAATTTTAGTAGGGAGGTACCAAAGTAATCCTGGAGTGGATCACTGGACAGCGGTCAAGAACATCCTGAAATACCTGAAAAGGACTAAGGATATGTTTCTCGTTTATGGAGGTGACAAAGAGCTCATCGTAAATGGTTACGTTGATGCAAGCTTTGACACTGATCCGGACGATTCTAAATCACAAACCGGATCCGTGTTTACATTGAACGGTGGAGCTGTCAGTTGGTGCAGTTCTAAGCAAAGTGTCGTGGCGGGATCTACGTGTGAAGCGGAGTACATAGCTGCTTCGAAAGCAGCAAATGAAGGATTCTGGATGAAGGAGTTCATATCCGATCTAGGTGTCATACCTAGTGCATCGGGACCAATGAAAATCTTTTGTGACAATACTGGTGCAATTGCCTTAGCAAAGGAATCCAGATTTCACAAGAGAACCAAGCACATCAAAAGACGCTTCAGTTCCATCTGGGATTTAGTCCAGGTGGGAGACATAGAAATTTGCAAGATACATACGGATCTGTATGTTGCAGACCCGTTGACTAAGCCTCTTCCACGAGCAAAACATGATCAGCACCAAGACTCCATGGGTGTAAGAATCATTACTGTGTAATCTAGATTATTGACTCTAGTGCAAGTGGGAGACTGAAGGAAATATGCCCTAGAGGCAATAATGAAGTTATTATTTATTTCCTTATATCATGATAAATGTTTATTATTCATGCTAGAATTGTATTAACCGGAAACATAATACATGTGTGAATACATAGACAAATAGAGTGTCACTAGTATGCCTCTACTTGACTAGGCCGTTGATCAAAGATGGTTATGTTTCCTAGCCATAGACATGAGTTGTCATTTGATTAACGGGATCACATCATTAGGAGAATGATGTGATTGACTTGACCCATTCCGTTAGCTTAACACTCAATCATTTAGTATGTTGCTATTGCTTTCTTCATGACTTATACATGTTCCTATGACTATGAGATTATGCAACTCCCGTTTACCGGAGGAACACTTTGTGTGCTACCAAATGTCACAACGTAACTGGGTGATTATAAAGGTGCTCTACAGGTGTCTCCAAAGGTACTTGTTGGGTTGGCATATTTCGAGATTAGGATTTTTCACTCCGATTGTCGGAGAGGTATCTCTGGGACCACTCAGTAATACACATCACTATAAGCCTTGCAAGCATTGTAACTAATGAGTTAGTTGCGGGATGATGTATTACGGAACGAGTAAAGAGACTTGCCGGTAACGAGATTGAACTAGGTATCGAGATACCGACGATCGAATCTCGGGCAAGTAACATACCGATGACAAAGGGAACAACGTATGTTGTTATGCGGTCTGACCGATAAAGATCTTCGTAGAATATGTGGGAACCAATATGATCATCCAGATTCCGCTATTGGTTATTGACCAGAGAGGTGTCTCGGTCATGTCTACATAGTTCTCGAACCCGTAGGGTCCGCACGCTTAACGTTACGATGACAGTTATATTATGAGTTTATATGTTTTGATGTACCGAAGGTTGTTCGGAGTCCCGGATGTGATCACGGACATGACGAGGAGTCTCGAAATGGTCGAGACATAAAGATTGATATATTGGAAGCCTATGTTTGGACATCGGAAGTGTTCCGGGTGAAATCGGGATTTTTCGGGAGTACCGGGAGGTTACCGGAACCCCTCGGTAACTTAATGGGCCTTAGTGGGCCTAGGTGGAAGAGAGGAAAGGAGGCCAGGGCAGGGCCTCACGCCCCTCCCCCCAGTCCGAATAGGACAAGGAGAAGCGGGCGGCGCCCCCCCTTTCCTTCCTCCCCTCCACCTCTTTCCCCTCTCTCTCCTAGTCCAACATGGAAAAGGGGGGGAGTCCTACTCCCGGTAGGAGTAGGACTCCTCCTGGCGCCCCTCTTCCCTTGGCCGGCCGAACCCCCCCTTGCTCCTTTATATACGGGGGCAGGGGGCACCTCTAGACACACAATTGATCATTGATCTTTAGCCGTGTGCGGTGCCCCCTCCACCATATTACACCTCGATAATATCATAGCGGTGCTTAGGCGAAGCCCTGCGTTGGTAGAACATCATCATTGTCACCACGCCGTCGTGCTGACGAAACTCTCCCTCAACACTCGGCTGGATCGGAGTTTGAGGGACGTCATCGAGCTGAACGTGTGCTGAACTCGGATGTGCCGTGCGTTCGGTACTTGATCGGTCGGATCGGGAAGACGTACGACTAGATCAACCGCGTTGTGTTAACGCTTCCGCTTTCGGACTACGAGGGTACATGGACAACACTCTCCCCTCTCGTTGCTATGCATCACCGTGATTTTGCGTGTGCATAGAATTTTTTTGAAATTACTATGTTCCCCGACACAACCAGCGGATGCTTCCTCAGCGAAGCCAGGCCCCGAGCGGCGCGACGCACTCGGCGTCCTCCGCGGTGGACTGTAGGCGCAGGCCAGGCGCGACGCGAATGCTGGAGCCGGTGCACGTCCCCGCGCACAGTGGCTTGTTGCCGTCTCCTGCTTCGTCAGCAACATCGTCACTAAGCTCCCCCGAATGGCCATGGACGTCGTGCGCCTTGTCGTCGACTCCGGCCTCATGTCTCGTCGTCGACTCCAGCCACGCCGACGCAGCTCAGGCGGGCGACGCTCCTTCCTCCGGCGTCGGTCGCTGGGGACGGTTTCGGTGGCAGGGGCGCGCTGCAGCGGAAACAGCCTCGACCCGCAACCGGTGGTCGCTCGAGATGGAAGGAATCAATGCCTGGTAAGTGAATGCGTATCGTGGGCCACCACCTTGGTTAATTAACTGCATGGAGGCCAAAAGGAATCAGAAGGAAAGCTCCCGCCAGTGCGCGACTCTGCTGACTCCGCTTCGTCAAGGTATAATTGCCTCATTAAGTGGCTAATTGGTGAGGATTTCCAACATCCGTTACCTATTTAGTGCAGCCAAAACAAACATGCTCATTTGACTACTTCCGCTCTTACCGCGGCAGTTATTAGTGCATGCATGCATGCGCTATAGCCACGGGCTTTAAGTCCTTCCAAAAGGCGTCAATGCAGGGGCATTTTAGATCAGCAATAAATATTCGTAGCTATACTTGCTATGCTAACTTGCAGGGTGCCAGGGTCAGTCGTCCCATCGTCGTCTCCGGACAGCACCTCAATTCACTCGGACGGACATATATTTCACTCGGGCGAGTGACACCATGACATGCATGTTCACTCGGATGAGTATCAAGACGACTAACGTGCGGTGACTCGGCGGCCACGCAGGCCGTCACTCTGTCGGACACATCTTTGTCAACTTACCTCAGTCGGACGCCCCGTGCGTCGCCACTCCGAGGGACGTGTCTACTTCACTCAAACGTTCCGTGCACCGCCACTCCGCGGGATGTATCTACTTCACTCGGACACCCCGCGCATCGTCACTCCGCCGGACGTGTCTACTTCACTCGGGTGCCCCACGCGTCGCCACTCCGCGGGACGCATCTACTTCATCGAACGCCCCGCGCATCGCCACTCCGCGGGACGTGTCTACTTCACTCGGACGTTCCGTGCACTGCTACTCCACGGGACGTGTCTACTTCACTCTTCGTGGGACGCGTCTACTTCAATCGGACGCCCCACCCATCGTTACTTCGCGGGACGCGTCTACTTCACTCGGACTCCCCGCGCATCGTCACTCCGCAGGACGTGTCTACTTCACTCGGGTGCCCCGCGCGTCACCACTCCGCGGGACGCATCTACTTCATCGGACGCCCCGCGCATCGCCACTCCGCGGGACATGTCTACTTCACTTGGACGTTCCGTGCACCGCCACTCCACGGGACGCGTCTACTTCAATGGGACGCCCCGCCCATCGTCACTCTGTCGGTGTACAAAAAGAGGGGTGCGTTTTTGTACCCCTATACCTGTGCACGTGCAGTCGGAGCCGTGCCCACGGTCACGCCAAGCAGAGCAGGGAGGTGAGCCAGGGTAAGACCGAAGCCCAAGATAATCAGAGCAACGCCAAGGCCAAGACCACAAAGTGCAGAGGGACGAAGCAGATTCCCCCGGCAAGGCCCTTGCCCCGGGGGCAGCCTCAGCAACCCCGGCAAGACCCTTGCCGGGGCAGCTCACCCCACACCAACAGAGCGAGCCACCCTTGAGCCCACGGTCCCCAACGCCGTCATCCACGTGGGGCCAGGGCTCGGGAAGGCACCTCTCTGGTGGCATGCAGATCTTTGTGAAGACATGTTCGAGATCAGATGAGGATTAGAAGACGGCGATCCTCGGCAAGATCCTTGCCGAGGAAGGCCACCAGACCCCCGGCAAGGCCCTTGTCGGGGATGACAGCGCGCCACGGCAAGACCCTTGCCGGGCCACCCGGCAATTCCCTCACTAAGGATGCCAGCAGGGCCACCGCTAGGCCCGCGCCAACCAAGCTTTCACGGTCGTTCACATGCAGCTGCCAGCCCAACCAGCTGGGCGGGCACCTGCGTGGCAACATGCAGCTCCCAGGCCAACTCATCAAGCGCCTGCGTGGCAGCATGCATATCTTCGTGGAGGCTCCACCACCGCGACACCTCAGCTGCCTGCCTGCCTCCGTGGCGCCGCATGCATCGCTGGCCAGGGCGCGTGTCAAAGCGAGGAGGAGCGGCAACGGACGGGACGGGCCTCGCCCCCGTCCCCAATAAAGCAAGGGGACACCTAAGCTACGCATTAAATGCGTCTTGTCCTGTAATACGAGCGATAAGCTCAGCGTACTGTACGCCTTTCCACTTCCTGTGTGCCACTGTGGTAGCCCCTTCCAAGTATAAAAGGAGGCCCATGGCATACTGGAGAAGGATTCGGCTCTTTCGAACCACGCACTGACCACAGCTAGTTCGAGAGCTCAAGAACTCTGAGAAATACACCCACCAAAGCAGGACTAGGGTTTTCTGCATCCTCGCGGCCCGAACCTGGGTAAACGATCCTTGTGCTGTCTACTAGCTCTACTCTCCTCGCAACCCTGCGGCCCGGCAACCGTAGTAGGGATTCTTGTGATCCCATAGGTGTCGTTCCACACCGACGTCTTTGGCGCGCCAAGTAGGGGGCGCAATTGTGAGAATCTGGTCTAGTAGTTAGCCTAGCAATCCTTCATCGCTTTCGGTTTCTGAGAAGAAGACGGCTGGAGGAACGACGCCGGCTCGGCAACATAAAAGCTAAGTCATTCAGAGCCTTGGGTTATTTCCTTTTACACTTAAGGTTATTGTCCTCGAGGATCTTGCCTATGTATGGGAAACCTGCACGTGAAGGGGCCCCCCACAATTGGCAACACCCTTGTTCTGTTTCGAGTCCGCTCAACAGCTCAAAGCGGCCGCGTCGAGAGTGACGGGGTAGCCTTCCACACCTGGCAACGCTCCCAACTCTGACTCGAGTCAAACTCGACAGTTCGGGCGGCCGCGCTAAGGGCGGTAAGGTGGTTTGCCCAGCAGCAAGCACACCCGGCAAGCCAATAGGGATCCGTCCCCAAGACGCCACCCTGGGTTTACGCGCCGGCAAAGCCTACCCAGTTACGTAGGGCGGGCATACAAGGAAAAATCGGACAGGAAAATAACATGCATGATACCAAAAGTGCTGCAGAGTTATATTACATCAAATTGTTGCTGCGGTTCTAACTAGAGATAGCAATTGTTTTGGTTGTGAACCTGCAGCGGCGATAAAGAATGGGATGCCTAATCCCGGCGCTGGCCCTCCACCCTCTGAATTTCGCCGACTCGGCTGATGATGGGCTTGATGCGCTCCATGAGCGGCGCGAGGTCAGTACCCCCCGGCAAGCTCTCCAGCGCGGCGTCGAAGTCGAGGTCGGGGTACCAGTGCGCCACCTTGGTGGGAACCTTGGTCATGGCACCCTGGCAAAACCTCCGGGACTCGTCGGCCAGTGAGGCCGCCCGGTTGGCGTGGAGCCGCTCCAGAGCGCCGACGACCTTCTCAAAGAACATGGTCAGGCTGCAATTGGCGCTCACGCTCCGCTCCGGGACATACCTCACGTCCGGCATCCCCATGATGGCTAGCTGCGCTGCGGCCTGGTTGCCGACGGTGGCGAGGCGATCGAGCCAACGGCGCTCGCCCGCCATGTGATCCGTGAAGTTGAGGCCCTCGTTTGTCCGCAACTGCTTCTCGGCCTCCAGCTCCTTGGCTAGGGTCCCCTCTCGGGCTTTGGCCTCTGACAGCACCTTCTCAAGACCCTCCAGCTTCAGCTTGAGGTCTTTGATGGAGTTGTTGGCCTCGGAGAGCTCCCCGGCCTAGCTGACGACCGCGCCCTGCACCTCTGTCAGGGCACTGTTAAGCGTGTCCCTCTCCTGGGACAACTTCATGGCCTGCTCCTTCAGCCCGTCGCGCTCCGCCTCCAACTCCTCCACCTTGCCGGCGTGAACCTGGGCCTGGGCATTGAGTGCCTCCTTCTGCCTCTGCTCCAGCTCACTGGTCCGCTACAAGACAAGCTTCTCCACCTCTGCATCCTTGCCGTGAAGCATGGCGGCAAGCTTCTCCTCGCGTGCAGCGAGGTCCTCCTAGTTGGAGTTCAGCGCGGCCTCGTGCTGGGTCCGGGCGGCCTCGGTGGCCTCGGCCAAGTTCCTCGCCGTCTCCTGAGCTTTCTTGACGTTGGCGAGCTTCATGGTGAGCTCCACGTCACGCTTGGCCAGCTCGCCCTGGGCAGCCTTGGGCTCCTTGTGTGCCTCGCGGAACCGGTCCTGCGTCTCGGCAACGCGCTTCTGGAGGTCCGCCTTCGCCCTTTCCACCACCGCCGTCCTGGACTTAGCCTTGTCCAGGCGGGCGCGGTGGAGCGCCTGGAGCTTCCGGAAGCTGGCGCACATGGCATGGAGGAGCCGCTCTTCCTGCGAATCGTCGCCGCCAACGATCGGCTCGTCGACGACTTCAAGCCCGGCAGCGGCAAGCACTTCGTCGTCGAACACCTCTCCCTCGACGGGTGTCCTGGTGCTCGACGCGCCTGGAAGGTGGACGAACAAGTCATCGCTCACCCTCAGGTACTTGCCGGAGCCAGAAGCAGCAGAAGAGGAAGGCTGGTCATCAGCCACTTCCTCCTCCTCCTCGGCAGCGGCCCCGCCGGCCTCTCCGGCAGGCCCCTTGCCGGCCTCCTCAGCGGCAGCCTTGCCGGCCTCCTCGGCAAGCCCATTGGCGGCGTCCTCGGCAGCGTCCTTGGCGGCCTCCTCGGCGTCCGCCTCAGCGGCCTTGGCGACGTCCTCGATGACGACGTCCACGTCCTCTGGGTTCACCGAGGAGGAATCTAGACGCCGAAGAAGGGGGTGAGGCAAGGCCAGGACCAAGAACCAGAGAGAAAAAGAAGCAGGGACAAACGGCGAACGACTTACATGCGCCAGTACCCGGCTGGGAAACGAAAGTCCCCTCCCCGCCAACATTTGGCGTCGAGGCAAAGCCACCGGCGCCCAAGTTCTCCTCCTCCTCCTCCATGTGCGTGGGCTCGGCATCCGGCGCCCTTGCGGGGACGCACCTCGGGGCGGCGTGGTCGATGGGGGCGGCGTGTTGGGAGCAGCCCTCTGTGGCTCCTCCTCCTGCTGCTCTCCTCCTGCATACCTGGCAAGGTCAGCACCAAAGTATCATGCCCCTGACCCATGTCGACGGGAGAAGAGTGATGAACTTACGCTGGGGGCTCTGCCGGGGGCTGCTGTCCGGGCTGCTCAACACCACCAGTGGCGCCACAAAAGTACCAACTGGGGGCTGGCCACCCACCGGGACCTTGGCCCTCTTCGCTCTCTGGGCCAGCGTCTCTGCGTCCCTGCAAAGATGAAGACAAGTCAAGACGAGCAACACAGATTGAGGAGGCAGAGATAACGAAAAAGGAACCAGATACTTACTCGTCGTCCTCCTCCTCCTCTGCTGTTTTCCTCTTCCTCCTCGGGCTGAGGGATCCATAATCAAAGGTAACCTCCGTATCAACATCCGCCAGAGGAGGAGAGGGAGGTGGTGTCTGGACATGCATGGACGAAGAAGGGGCGGCAGTCTTCTTCTTCACCGCGGCCTTCGCTGGCTTCTTTGCCGCCGCGGCCCTCGTGTGGCGCCCGGACCCCTCCAAGGTCAGGTGTGTCCGCGCAGCCCTCCCGGGCCGGACCGGCTCGTCGGAGCTGGCCCGCCGCAGGACTCGCCCTCTCCCCTTGGCTGGCGTCGGGCCTGCGGTCTCGGCTTCCTCCTCCGACGACTCGTCGGTCACATCTTCAACCAGAGGAGCCTCGGGGCCGGCGCTGCTGGCCCCCCCGGCGGCCGCCGCCCACCGGGTGAGCTCCTCCTCCTCCGCGGCCGTCGCGGCCTTGTCCTCCACACCGCCGGCGCTGTCGGCCTCCCTGGCAAGCTATGCCTCCCTCGCCCTGGTGGTGATGTAGTCCAGCTCCGCCTGGGTGGTGTCCTGGACAAGAAGCCGCTCGGCGTCGGCGTTGACGTACCCCTCATGCAGGGTGTCAAAAAACTGCTACACTTCGGCGTCCTCCAGCTCCTTCTAGCTCGGGTCGGGGCCATGCGCGTTGCAGTCCGGCATCATGGCAATGATCTTGGACCGACGCGAGTTGTTGCACAACGGGACCACCCCCGTCGGCAGCTTGAACAGAGGCCCCTTGAGGACCTTGCCGACCTTCGCGGCGGCCCTCGCGACCTTGCCGGTCCGCTCGACCTCGCCGTCGCGGCCCACGTCCAGCTGGAAGATCCGCTGGGAGAAATGGGCGTGTCCCATCACTGTGAAGTTGTGGTCGAGGCCAGGACAGAGCCGCATGATGTCGGCGGGGTTTGTGAAGAGCCAGGCTGGCCTCCCCTTGTTATGCAGAGGAGCGATCCGGCGACGGATGAAGTCCGCCCCGATCATCTCAAGGGTGAGCCCGGCCTGGGTAAGCCGGAGAATCCTGGTGGTGGCAACCGTGAGCTTTCCGTCGTCGGCGTCGACGTCGCTCCAATCGCTTCCGTGAACCGGCGGCGCCCGGCGAACTCTGCAGAACGCCGGCGGGTCCTTCTCTTCGATCCAGCACCCCCGACCCCGCCATTCTTCCCACCTCTCCTTCATGGTGCTGTCCGGGTATGCTCCCTTGGATTTTGGGATCCAGGCGATGCACCCTGAGATGGCACCTCCCGTATGGATCCGTGGGAAAAAGTAATGGCGGAAGAGCGCCGTGTTGGGGTGCACCCCAGCAAAGCCTTCGCAGAGGTGCGCGAAAAGGGCCATGCACGCCACCGCATTCGGAGTAAAATCCAGGAGGCAAAAGCCGAAGGTGTGCATGATGTCGCTGAAGAAATCGGAGAAGGGAGGACAGAGCCCGCAGGAAAAATAATCGACGAAGAAGGGGTACCGATTTGGGGCAGCCTCGGTGCAGTCGGCGGGGATGACGCGCGTGGCTGGATGCCCTGAATTCTCCCCGCCCCCCGTCTTCACTCCCCACAGGGGCCTGAAGGAGTCCCGAAGCTCGAACACGTCGACCGTCGAGGGGAAGAAGGTGGACTGCGTCCGTTGCACCGCCAGCGCACTCTCCGGCGTCTCCGCGGCTCCGGCGTCCTTGGCCACTCCCTTGCCCTTGGTGGATTTTGGCGCCATGGTGGATGGGGGAGGAAGGCAGGACAGAGGGCGGCGGAAGCGCAATGACGACGAGCAGGAACGAGGCTTGGAGAAGAAGGGGAAGGCGAGCAGAGGCTTTTGAGATCGGGGTTGCGCGAAGGGTAAAAGGAACAGTGCGCCCGCGGTTATCCCTTTTTATGGGGAAGGTGCGGGTCGCGCTGCCCATTTACTGCGATGTGACGCATGCATGCAGGAACCACCCCACGCATGCCGCCCACGTCACACACACCCCTCCATGCCGCGCCGCGCGCGGGGGTCGTGGGAAGCGCAACGCGCGAAAAGTTTTACCACGGTAAAAACCGCCCCGCCTGCCCGCGCACCGTTTTGGGCCTGGCCCAACAATGTGTCGCGCTTATGTGTGACCCAGGCCCGGGGGCTCCCGTCGGTGTACGAAAAGAGGAGTGCGTTTTTGTACCCCTATACCTGTGCACGGGCAGTCGGAGCCGCGCCCACGGTCACCCCAAGCAGAGCAGGGAGGTGAGCCAGGGTAAGACCGAAGCCCAAGATAATCAGAGCAACGCCAAGGCCAAGACCACAAAGAGCAGAGGGACGAAGCAGATTCCCCCGGCAAGGCCTTTGCCGGGGGCAGCCCCGGCAAGACCCTTGCCGGGGCAGCTCGCCCCACACCAACAGAGCGAGCCACCCTTGAGCCCACGGTCCCCAACGCTGTCATCCACGTGGGGCCAGGGCTCGGGAAGGCACCTCTGTGGTGGCATGCAGATCTTTGTGAAGACATGTTCGAGATCAGATGAGGATTAGAAGACGGCGATCCTCGGAAAGATCCTTGCCGAGGAAGGCCACCAGACCCCAGGCAAGGCCCTTGCCGGGGATGACAGCGCGCCACGGCAAGACCCTAGCCGGGCCACCCGGCAAGGCCCTCACCAAGTACGCCAGCAGGGCCACCGCTAGGCCCGCGCCAACCAAGCTTCCACCGTCGTTCACATGCAGCTGCCAGCCCTACCAGCTGGGCGGGCACCTGCGTGGCAACATGCAGCTCCCAGGCCAACTCATGAAGCGCCTGCGTGGCAGCATGCAGATCTTCATGGAGGCTCCACCACCGCGCCACCTCAGCTGCCTGCCTGCCTCCGTGGCGCCGCATGCGTCACTGGCCAGGGCGCGTGTCGAAGCGAGGAGGAGCGGCAATGGACGGGACGGGACTCGCCCCTGTCCCAAATAAAGCAAGGGGACACCAGAGCTACGCATCAAATGCGTCTTGTCCTATAATACGAGCGATAAGCTCAGGGTACTGTACGCCTTTCCACCTCCTGTGTGCCACTGTGGCAGCCCCTTCCAACTATAAAAGGAGGCCCATGGCATAATGGAGAAGGATTCGGCTCTTTCGAACTACGCACTGACCACAGCAAGTTCGAGAGCTCAAGAACTCTCAGAAATACACCCAGCAAAGCAGGACTAGGGTTTTACGCATCCTCGCGGCCCGAACCTGGGTAAACGATCCTTGTGCTGTCTACTAGCCCTGCTCTCCTCGCAACCTTGCGCCCCGGCAACCGTAGTAGGGATTCTTGTGATCCCATAGGTGTCGTTCCACACCCACACACTCTGCGGGTGGCGTCTACTTCACTCAGACGCCCCACGAGTCGCCACTCCGCGGGACGCGTCCACTTCACTCGGACGCCCCGCGCCTCGCCACTTAACAGGACGCGTCTACTTCACTCGGCCGCCCCGCGCGTCGCCATAGGTTGGTCACATCATCATCACTCGGCCGCCCCGCGCATCGCCATCGGTTGGTCACCTCATCACCACTCGGCCGCCCCGCGCGTCACCACTCGGTTGGTCACCTCATCACCACTCGGCCGCCCCGCGCGTCGCCACTCGGTTGGTCACCTCATCAC
>NC_057799.1:489368966-489378695 GCF_018294505.1 Triticum aestivum | reverse complement strand
GCGCGTCGCCATCGGTTGGTCACCTCATCACCACTCGGCCGCCCCGCGCGTCGCCATAGGTTGGTCACCTCATCACCACTCGGCCGCCCCGCGCGTCTTCATCGGTTGGTCACCTCATCACCACTCGGCCGCCCCGCGCATCGCCGTCGGTTGGTCACCTCATCACCACTCGGCCGCCCCACGTGTCGCCTCTCGGTTGGGCACATCTACATCAATCGGTCGCCCCTCGCATTGCCATCCGTTGAACACATCTTCACCAGTCGGCCACTCGCGCGCCTTCAGACAGCTAAGTCATTCTACATGCACTTCATTCTATTATTTTCGCGTTCCCGAGTATCCTGTAATTCGCACATCACATTCACTCGGAGGCCATGCGACCGAGTGTACCTCTACGCTCGGCTGCTTATTTTCACCCAAGTCCAACTTCCGTTTTTTCGCATACATCATTCACGAACACCATGTGTTCTTCTTTTCTAGTTTGCATCGGTCCTCCGGGGCTGCAACTCAGTCAAAACACTACACTTCCATTTTATTTCAGCCAGTATTCCAATGAGTTCAGTCGGATCCTTCACTTCGACAAGTTCAAATGGATCCTTCGCTCTTCCAGACTCTTGCTGGTTAACCAGCAAGCCCCTTGCACTCCCAGCGGGTGTCTATGGGTGTTATTCACACAAATTATTTCAGCACACATCAAATTTCCTCGATAATTTGTTACGTTGGCTTGTGCTATTTTTCATACACAAGTTACACGACCACTCGACGGCCCTATGCGCCAACTTTATCGCTACTCAGACTCGGTCACCATACCGGTCTTAGCGCACCACAACACCGACCTTGTCGCTCGGTTGACATCAAACCCATGCGTCCGACCCCTCTATGGAATCCTCTTCATCATATCGATGATATAGACCTCGTCAGGCATGAGACAGATAAGTCACTTTTTGTAATCAAACTACACACTTCACTCCTTCGCGAATTTGCCTCTTTCGAGCATCACTCGGAAGCTCCTCCTCACCGTTACCCGATTCCGACTCGATGAATTACAATTCATACATTCAAAACTATATTGATCGTGTTCCGACAGGACTGCGGGCGAAGCCTATAGTATGCTCGGGGGCTACGCCACACTCGGGGGCTACGTCGCACGCGGGGGCTGCAGCTAGAATCACACTCTCCTGAGTGGTCGAGTACTTCGACACTAGTCAGATCCTTTACTTCAACGAGTGCACTCGGACCTGCCACTTCATTAAATTGCATGATCACTCAAACGCTCTGCGCGCCATCTTTGTTCCTACTCAGAATCAGTTGGCACACTGGTCTTCTCGCACCGCAACCACATTACACTGACCTCGTCACTACATCAGCTTCAAAAGCATTCGACTAACTCCTCCGAGGACCATTTTCACCATCCGGTGCCACACAACTTCGCCTTAGCCGCCCCGCGCGCCACCACTCGGTTGTGCACGTCTTCACCACTCGGCTGCCCCGCGCGTTGCCACTCAGTTGTGCACGTCTTCATCATTCGACCACCTCGCACATCGTGACTCGGCCGCCCCACGCGTCGCCACTCGGTTGGGCACGTCTTCACCACTCGGACGCCCCGCACATCATCACTCGGGGGCTACACACAGCCGTTGGCCATGTCGCCCTCAGGGGTTACGCCCATTCGATCAACCCATTGATCACATCAGGAATATCTTTCTGACCATACATGCTCGGTCCGCCAAATATCTATAAGGGTAGTACCGTCCACTCGGACGATCGCCCAAATCATTACCTGAAGTCATCTTTAAGACTGCAAAGGGTGAAAACAATGCTCCTCTACGGATACACTTAACCCTTATCCTAGGCTCCAAGGCGTCAGTTTCCCAAACTTGGACTCAGATATGGCATGTGCTGGTGTTCCCCCGGGAAAATGAGTGACCTCTCTCCGGAGAGTCAGCCCACAGATTAGCCTCGCCACTCGGGTTTCATAGAACGTCCATGTCAGACCACTAGTCTATCTCCTCCGGGAGACATACGAGTGCCACCAAGTTTTTCCTTGCAGTCAACATACCCCGATCAGTCGGGAAGCACGTCCACTCGGACAAATACCCCTTTCATGCAAAAGGATGAAAATGAAGCTCCTCTACGGATACAATGTACTCTTGCAAATACACCTTTCACGCAAAATCTAACGGTCAATATAAGAAGTACTACTGGAACGATTACTCCCTGGAGTGTCCGACTTTTTTCTACAGTCGGCAGTTTCAAAGCCGAATTCATTCACCGTGCCGAGAGCACGAAGATTCACCTGCTTGACCGAGTTCCAGGCTGAATTTATTTACCATGCCGAGTGCACGAAGATCATTCCGACTGACTCAGCTCCAGGCTGAGCTTATTTACCATGTTAAGTGCCTGAAGATGCATCCGACTGACTCAATTTCAGACTAAAAAGATATTTACCGTGTCGACTGCATGGAGGTTTACCAGGAGACTTAAACCCTCTGCCAGGCTCATCTAGTCCGAGAGAGGCTCCGGCACTACACCCAGTGGGTGCACTCAGCGTGCCCCCACTGGAAGAGAACTCGGAAAGAGCAACATTTTGCTCGATGCAAAACCAGCTCCAGAATTACTCGACCTCCGAGTCAGAGAAGAACAAGTTCGATCTGTACCAGCTAAGAAGATTTTTAGTTCTCTCAGACCCCCGCCGACTGCCCGTAGTCAACGACGTCTCGAGGACTACACCCAGTGGGTGCACTAAGCATGCCCCCACTGGAGTAATCTCCACTCGGTACGGCCTGACCAGTCCGAGTGATGAACAACAACAAAAAAGACAGGCTCTAAGACTCCCGCCGACTGCCCGCAGTCGATGGCAGTCTCGGGGACTACACCCAGTGGGTGCACTCAGCATGCCCCCACTGGAATGGTATCCACTCGGAACGGTCCGCCCAGTCCGAGTGACGGCCAAACAACAAAAAAAGACACGTTCCAGGCGTGAAGAAATTCTGAGTAATCAGTTACTCGATGCATGACCAGCTCCAAATCACTCCAAAAAAATTGCTATAAGGTGAGTTTAACGCTCCTCCACGGACCCGTTTGCGCTCATTTCACTCAGACACCATGCAGTCCAGAATCTGTCAAGGCAACACGCGGAGATAAGACCGCCAGGTGACAAGAGGGAGTTCATAAGTGCCTCCGTAGCACTCGACTCATCTGGGAATTCACCTCGACTCGACCCGCTCAACCTCGACCGATTCTGGGGCTAATGACGAGGACATGTATTGGGGGTAGGGTAACAGGCCTGACCTAAAGACCCTACCCATGGACACCATACACTTTGTACTGGGGCCCGGGGCCAGATCGCCGTCTAGATGTACCACAACTTGAAAGTCACTCAGACGTCAACAACCACTCGGAGCACGGCACTCCACTCGACGAGCGCATTCCACTCGGCCTGTAACTCACTCGGATATGCGAAGACCAATAGTCAGCATGACGGTTTTGTAGTGGGCAGGCATTATGGCATTGATGTTCCATCGTGTAACATAAGAGGTGAGGGGGTGACGCACTCTATATAAGCCACCCCCACCACTAGACTAGGGGGTTCTGATTCTTCTCCCTCTCTCTCTCTCTCTAACCATTAGTCTCAGGACATAGCTCAGGCATGGAGATCCGCTCTCCCCCCTCTCTCTCAAACACACATTGTAATCTCGGGATACATACTCAGATAAAACATAGCCTCTCTGGAGCACGAGACGTAGGGTTGTTATCTCCACCGTGAGAGGCCCGAACTCGCTAAAACCACCGTGTCACCCATATGCATCTCGATAGATCATGCTCCTTTATCCTACCCCTTTCTTATTGTCGGAATCGTTCCCACGACAGTAACTTTAGTCATGTGCCTGTGGATGATTGACCGTCCATCCTTCGTCATCTTCAGGAATACTTCAATATTGAACCGTGGGTGTTGTATGAATACCTTCCTCGCCTCCTGACCATACAGGTGGTTTGAGAGGTAATCATCAGTGAACTGCTTTGGAAAGGCCTGAAAACAAGGATGTGCATAAATATCTTCTCTATATTGGAAATGGGGCAAAGGAATAAAAAAGGCAAGGTATAATAGTTAGTACCATCCTGTAGTGAACTGATGTCTTCTTCATTGTGCACACAAAGATCTTGTTGTTTTTTATCGCTAATTTCTTTATCCTAACGATCTTTCTGAGTTTCTTGACTTGAGTGATATTCATGGACAACTCATTTCCCCATATGCAAAAAGGGTCAAACAGCGGGTCCAAACCTTTGACAGCAGGACCTAATGAGGACATAGACCTGGGGTAGGGTAATAGGCCTGACCTATACGTCCTACCTAAGGTCCTTGTCCTAGAAGCAAAGAAGTTCAAGAGTAAATAGAGGCGGCCCAACAAAGGTGTCGAGTGCAATCCACTCGACCTACCATTCACTCGTTGACCCCTCCTTATTTAAGTCACTCGACCACTAAACCACTCGACGTGCAGAAGACCTAAAGCCACTCCGCGCAGCAACGGTCGGGCGTTTACTCATATACTTAATGATCATTTATAGCACTTTATTACGGACGTTACCTGTAACGCTCTCTCTTTATGTACATTGAACCCTATGTAACGGAGGGGGCAGGGGTCCTGGCGCACTCTATATAAGCCACCCCCCTCCTCTAAGACAAGGGTTCGCACCCCTGTAAACACACACACACATAATCCAGTCGACCGCCTCTGGGCTCCGAGACGTAGGGCTGTTACTTCTTCCGAGAAGGGCCTAAACTCGTAAAACTCGTGTGTACAACTTCGCCATAGCTAGGATCTTGCCTCTCCATACTTACCCCCCTATTCTACTGTCATTCTTAGTACCACGACAGGACCTACATGTGCAAGACCAAATTGTTAAAACCCTAAATACTACCACGACGAACTTATCCAAAAACTCCATAAACACTTTGTTCATCAGGTTCATGAAATAGGCAGGTGCGTTAGTCAGACCAAATGACATAACGATATACTCATACAATCCATATCTGGTGGTAAATGCCGTCTTGGGTATATCCTGCTCTCGAATCTTTAACTGATGGTATCCTGATCGTAGATCGATCTTGGAAAATACTTTAGCTCCTTGTAGGCGGTCAAACAAATCATTGATCATCGGCAGCGGGCACTTGTTTTTGATGGTCACTTCATTCAATCCTCGGTAATCAACAACCATCCTCAGCGATCCATCTTTCTTCTCCACTAGAAGTACTGGTGATCCCCAAGGTGACGAACTTGGGCGAATATAGCCTTTATCCAGTAACTCCTTGATCTGCTTCTTAATTTCCTCCAAATCTTTTGTGGGCATCCTGTACGGTCTCTTAGATATTGGCCCTGTGCCTGGCAAAAGTTCAATCAAGAACTCAATGTCTCTATCTGGTGGCATGCCTGGCAACTCTTCTGGAAATACATCCGGATAATCCTTCACCACTGGTACTTCCTCCTGTACAACTCCTGATAAGGAATTCACTTGAGTCCTCTTCGGCATATGCCGGGATACGTACTTGATCCTTTTTCCTTCCGGGGTGGTAAGCAAAATCGTCTTGCTGGCACAATCGATGTTTCCTCCATACAACGATAGCCAATCCATTCCCAAAATCACATCCAAACCTTGCGACTCCAAAACTATGAGGTCTGAGGGGAAAACATGCCTACCAATGGCCAATGGTATCTGAAAACATCCTTGGGTTGCCATATACTCTGCTCCTGGCGAGGTTACTAACATAGGGGTTCTGAGAACTTTGGTGGACATCTTAAACTTATTCACAAATCCCCTTGATATGTATGAATGCGATGCACCAGTATCGAAAAGAACGGTTGCAGTAAATGACTTAACCAAAAACTTACCTATTACTGCATCAGGCTGAGCTTCAACCTCCTCCACGCTCACGTGGTTCACATGTCCTTTGTTGAACGGGTTCAGCTTCTTCCCAGAGCTTCCATTGCCATTTCCATTTTGGGCTTCAGGACATTCATTGGCATATTGTCCATTCTTCTGGCACTTAAAACAAGTGACTTGGCTCAGGTCCCTCTTGGCTGGGGTAGATGGGTTGGTGCAGTTCTGTCCGTTACTTCCTCCATTCCCATTACCATTTTTAGAGCCATTATGGTTGTGCGAACTACCTCCTCCATGGGTATGCTGAAACTGTCCTCCCGGCTTTGGGGTAAACCGTGGCTTCTGCTGAGCTCCGGAATTATACTTCCCTTGTCCATACTTCCTCTTACGGTTTTCAATCTGCTGTTGCTTCCCTTCAATCATGAGAGCTCTATCTACCAGCTCCTGGTAGTTGTTGAAAGTTGCTACCATCAACTGCATACTCAGCTCATCATTCAGTCCTTCCAAAAACTTCTCCTGCTTGGCTGCATCTGTGGCAACGTCATCTGGTGCATAACGTGCTAACTTACTGAAATCCTCCACATACTGGCCTACGGTGCGTCCTCCTTGGCGTAGGTTGCGAAACTCACGCTTCTTCATAGCCATAGCTCCTGCTGAAACATGTGCTGTACGGAAAGCTTGCTGAAACTGGTCCTATGTGACGGTGTCAATAGGGTGCGTGGCTGTATAATTCTCCCACCATGATGCTGCGGGTCCATCTAGCTGATGTGCGGCAAAACGCACTCTTTCCGCATCTGTGCATCCTGCAGTGGTCAACTCCCTTCCAACTTTGCGGAGCCAATCATCTGCAACAATCGGCTCGGTGCTACTGGAAAACACCGGCGGGTTTAGCCTCAAGAAACGGGCTAAGTGATCAACAGGTGGTGGTGGCGGTGGGTTGTTGTTGTTGTTGTTGTTGTTGTTGCCTTGGTTCTGCACTAACACTTGCATCAGGGCATTCTGCTGCTGAATCAACTGGGCGATCTCTGGTGGGAAAACAAATCCGGTGTCGCGTCTTGGGGGCATCTGATAGGTTTAGAAAAGATGAGAGTTAAGAATAGAATGAGGTCTAGAGAGAAAACACTACCCATATGCTCATGAGACAAATTCAATCAATATCACTCAATCAATTCAAACAAGGCAAAACAATCGATCTGACTAGCGTTACAAAGTGCTCGAACTATACTATTAAATGGGGGAAAACTACTACTGATATGGTGGTCTAATAAAATTCTAATCCGTTGAAGACTCCATGATGTCTGCTCCAGCTTCGTCAACAAAGTCATCTTCACTTGGTTCCGAGTCGGTGTCGTCGATGATGATGTAGTTATCCGGACAAGTGCATTCGTCGATTTCTGCTTTTGGCACTGGATTTCCTATGAATACTCCAATCTTCTTCTCCAGGTCATCATTCTTCCCTACTAGTGCGATGATTTCTTCCAAATAATCCTCGCGTCTAGCCTTGAGTTCTTCTTGGAGCTCCTTGATCTTGGTTAATGCCTTCTTCAGTTCTTCCTTGTCCGTGCACATCTGGTTCTCCTGGCGACGAATATGTTGGTTCTGCTCCTGGATGAAAGCTGCAATTGATCCATCCTTCTTGGTTCTGATCATCTCCCATTGCGCGTCTCGGCGTCCACAAATCTAATAAATTGTATCCTTAAGCTCCTGGTGATAGACTTCTCAAATGCGTCCCATGGCGATGTGTGCGGCCATGCTCTTCCCTAAACTCCAAGTTGGTGCTTCGAAAACCAATCTTATGGGTTCAGTAACTGGCACAAACGTCCTTCCTGGAATGTGAACTTGAATCTTCCAGCTCTCCTCTTCAGGTAATGTGGCATTGTAGGTTCCGGTGATGCTTGGTATTCCTATGTTCAAGTACTTAGTGACTTCCTTCAAGTGTCGACCAAACGGCGTGTCTTCATCTGGTTGCATGAACTTGCTCCTTGCATTCGCCATTCCTAAAAGAGTAGAAAGTGGAGAGGGGTCAGAAATGAGAAGGGAGAAGCTTTCTAGGGCTTAAGCTTAGTGGTCGTGTCCTACAGTCAGCGTGTGCTCTGATACCAACTTTGTAGCGACCAGACCTCAAATGGTCTGTGCTGCTGTGCACCAGTGTCATCCCTGGATCAGTAATGCTGACACGCACAGTACAAATGGAGGATTTATAACAGAGTAGCAATCACACACTTATTACATCGAATATCTCCAAAGAGATTAAGTATGATAAACATGGCTTAAGGCCATCTAAAACGATAACAGCGGAAGACTTGGAAGATAAGTGAGTCCATCAACTCCAGCGGCATCACTGAGTATAAGACCACGACCTAAGGCACCTTACTCGTCGTCTGAAAAGTCTGCAACATGAAACGTTGCAGCCCGAAAACGGGTCAGCACATAGAATATGCTGGCAATGTAACACATAGAGAATAATGAACAATAATAATGCTATACTACATGCATATATGGCTGGTGGAAAGCTCTATGGTTACAATTTTGCGAAAAGCCAATTTTATCCTACTTCAAAGGAATAAATTTTATTTAACTATCATGGTGGTTGTGAAACATTGAGATGGTTGACAGCATCTCAATCCCAATTAAAAATCATCATTAACCCAACAAAATTAATTAAAAGTAACATGGTGATGAGATTCACATGATAATCCAAGTACTAGATACTCAAATTGTCCATAACCGGGGACACGGCTAACCATGATTAGTTTGTACACTCTGCAGAGGTTTGTGCACTTTTCCCCACAAGACTCGATCTCCTCGGTTGGATTACTCGCACTACATGGTGTTTGAGTAACAGATGACCGAGACACAGTCTTTCAGAAGTGTTTGCACCTTACGTATGGGTAGACAGTTACACCTACTTTCCCCTACATCTGCTAGTCTACCACTGTAAGAGTTCACACGACTTAGTCAACTATGCTAGAGCCCATAATAGCTTGCGGCTGCACACGGAAGTTTCTAGCATGAATAATCTCATGATCCCTTTGAACCTGGGTGGCGGTCCAAAAGAAAAACAGGCCATCCTGGAATACCCAGGTACCTCAATCCACCCAGATGTGAGTTTTAGTTGCCACCTTAAGTAAACCATTAACAATCTCACATCTATCATGAATATCTCTCAAAACCCAATCCACGTCTACAAGCATAGCATGGCAATATAATAGCAACGTAGAAGTAACTCCCAAGGGTTTGATAAATAAAACAGGTAATAGGTACTACCTCAACTACTACTTCCCAATACCCACATGTTAATCAGATCCTAATCATGCAATTGTTTGAGGGTTGAATCTAATGCATAAAAAAACTGGGTATGAAAGGGGTATGATCAAAGTGTTACTTGCCTTGCTGATGATCCGCAAAACCTAGCGATTCGAAGTAACAAGCGGCACACTCCGGGTACTCTATCACAAACAAACAAGCATACAATCAGTACTCATTTAATGCACAGGTAAAACTCGAATGAAAGATCCAACCAGAAAGTTCAACTTAAGAACTCCGGTTTGCAAAAAGAATCAACTCGAAAGAAACAACGAAAGTCAAATGGCGAAAGAAAGAAGCTTCGTTTACTAATCTGGATCTAGGTCAAATTTTACTGTAGCAAAACTTGTTTGAGTAGGTTAAACGGAAAGAGAATTTCGAGACGAAACTCTAGGCGCTTGAATCGCCTGATTCCGATAAACGAGCGAGAAGTTAAACAGAAACGAAGCTTCGATCAGAAATCGAATCTGAGATAATCGCAGAAAAATCCGACGAAAAAGAAAAACTGACGAACGGTTAAAGAACGGACGTTCGTTAACAGAGAAAAAA
>NC_057799.1:489361891-489368732 GCF_018294505.1 Triticum aestivum | reverse complement strand
GGGGGAGAGAGCTCGGCTTGGAGGAGGGGCAAGCTCCGGCGGCGCGGGCTCGGACTCCCGTGTCCGCCATGGACACGGCAGCGGCGGCGCGTGCTGGCGAAGGAGGGGGAGCGCGGGGTGGGCCGGCGGCCTGGCACGGCTGGGCTCGGCCCGGCGGGCGCGCGCGCGTTTTTTTTTCGAACGTTCCGCGGAAAATAATTCGTAGAAAAATAAATAAAAGTCCAAAAATTATAAAATAAATTTTCCCCGTCTAGTTAGAAAATCTAGAATAGGGTGAACATTTTTTAACACAAAATAAAGATTTTGAAAACATGCAATATTTTTAATGCAATAAAAATTGCTAATAAATTCCAATAAATGATTTTAACATTTTACCTCCAGTATTTCAATTGTTTTGGAGAAGTCATATTTTCTCCTCTCATTTATTTTTAAAATGAAATATTTTTCCAGAGAGAAAATAATTAAAACCAAAATCCTCGTCTTATTATTTGATGAAAATCAAATATGAAAATTTGAGAAAATCCCCAACTCTCTCCGAGGGTCCTTGAGTTGCTTAGGATTTATCGAGGATTTGTCAAAATGCAATAAAACATGATATGCAATGATGATCTATGTATAACATACCAAATTGAAAATTTGGGATGTTACAAACCTACCCCCCTTAAGATGAATCTCGCCCTCGAGATTCGGGTTGGCTAGAAAACAGGTGGGAGTGGTCCTTCCGTAGATCTTCCTTTCGCTCCCAGGTGGCTTCATCTTCCGTGTGGTGACTCCACTGGACTTTGCAAAACTTGATGACCTTGCTGCGGGTAACTCGGCTGGCATACTCAGGAATCTTAATTGGTTTCTCCTCATAGGTCAAATCACTTTCCAGCTGAATCGCTTCCAGCGGCACAGTATCTCTCAGTGGTATCTCAGCCATCTCTGCGTGGCACTTCTTCAACTGGGAAAACGTGAAACACATCATGAACTCCAGACAATCCTTCGGGCAATTCCAGTTTGTAGGCAACTTCTCCCATACGTTCCACAACTCTGTATGGTCCGATAAAACGGGGCGCTAACTTTCCCTTAACTCCAAAGCGCTTCACTCCTCGAAGTGGTGATACTCGAAGATACACTCGGTCTCCGACTTTGTGAACTGTCTCTTTTCGTTTAGAATCAGCATAACTCTTCTGCCTGGACTGGGCTACCTTGAGCCTGTCGCGAATCAACCTTACTTTCTGTTCAGACTCCTTAATCAAATCTGGTCCAAACAGCTGACGGTCTCCAACTTCGTCCCATAACAACGGTGTTCTACACCTCCTTCCGTACAAAGCTTCGAAAGGGGCCATCTTCAAACTGGTTTGATAACTGTTGTTATATGAAAACTCCGCATATGGCAAATTGTCGTCCCAACTAGATCCATAATCTAGGGCACAAGCTCTCAACATGTCCACCAAAATCTGGTTGACTCTCTCGGTCTGTCCATCTGTCTGCGGGTGAAAAGTTGTACTAAATTCCAGCCTGGTTCCCAATGTTTCATGTAACTGCTTCGAAAACTTCGAGGTAAATTGGGTTCCTCTGTCTGATACAATGGTCCTTGGAACTCCATGCAAACATACGATCCTGGTCATGTATATCTTTGCCAACTTAGCACTGGTGTAAGTGGTCTTCACTGGAATAAAATGAGCCACTTTCGTCAAACGGTCGACTAGAACCCATATTGAGTCATAGCCTGAACGAGTCCTGGGTAATCCCGTGATAAAATCCATGCCTATTTTATCCCACTTCCATTCGGGTATCGGTAATGGTTGTAGCAATCCTGCTGGCTTCTGATGCTCTGCCTTCACTCTCTGACATACATCACAAACTGCTACATACTCTGCAATATCCTTCTTCATTCCGGTCCACCAGAAAGTATTCTTCAAATCCAAATACATCTTGGTATTCCCTGGGTGAATCGAGTACGATGAATCATGGGCTTCTTGCAAAATCAACTTCCTGATCTCCGGATCATTTGGCACATATACGCGGTCCTCAAACCACAAGGTATCGTGCTCATCCTCACGAAATCCCTTGGCTTTTCCTTTGCTCATCTTCTCCTTTATCTCTTCAATCTCCTTGTCTGTCTTCTGAGCTTCTCTGATCCTTTCCATCATGGTAGACTGAATCTCCAATGTCACTAAATAGCCTCTTGGGACTATCTCCAAACATAGCTCGCGAAGGTCCTCGGCTAACTCCTGAGGTAACTCTCCTGTCACGAGGGTGTTGACATCACTCTTGCGGCTCAACGCGTCTGCTACTATGTTAGCCTTTCCAGGGTGATAATGCAATCTCATATCACAGTCCTTAATGAGCTCCAACCATCTCCTCTGTCTGAGATTTAACTCCTTCTGCGTGAAAATATACTTCAAACTCTTGTGATCCGTATACACCTCACAATGGTTTCCGATGAGGAAATGTCTCCATGTCTTCAATGCATGCACCAGGGCTGCTAACTCCAAATCATGCGTAGCATAATTCTTCTCATGGGGTTTAAGTTGTCGTGAAGCATATGACACAACTCTTCCTTCCTTCATAAGCACTGCTCCAAGTCCTCGACGAGAAGCGTCGCAATAAACTTCATAATCCTTGCGTTGATCTGGCAGAACCAACACTGGTGATGTAACCAATCGTTCCTTCAACTCTTGGAAACTAGCTTCACACTCCTCAGTCCAATTGAATTTGGTGTCCTTCTTCAATAACTCAGTCATGGGCTTAGCAATCTTCGAGAAATTCTCGATGGATCTCCGGTAATATCCTGCGAGTCCAAGAAAACTCCGGATTTTTCCAACTGTCGTGGGTGATTCCCAACTTGTCACTGTATCAACCTTGGCAGGGTCCACTGCTACTCCTTCTCCAGAAATAACATGTCCAAGGAATCCAACTTCCTTCAGCCAAAATTCACATTTGCTGAACTTGGCATATAACTGATGTGCTCTGAGCTTCTCAAGTACCAATCGCAAATGCTCCTCATGCTCTTCCTCATCCTTGGAAAAGATTAAAATATCATCAATGAACACCACGACGAACTTATCCAAAAACTCCATAAACACTTTGTTCATCAGGTTCATGAAATAGGCAGGTGCGTTAGTCAGACCAAATGACATAACGATATACTCATACAATCCATATCTGGTGGTAAATGCCGTCTTGGGTATATCCTGCTCTCGAATCTTTAACTGATGGTATCCTGATCGTAGATCGATCTTGGAAAATACTTTAGCTCCTTGTAGGCGGTCAAACAAATCATTGATCATCGGCAGCGGGCACTTGTTTTTGATGGTCACTTCATTCAATCCTCGGTAATCAACAACCATCCTCAGCGATCCATCTTTCTTCTCCACTAGAAGTACTGGTGATCCCCAAGGTGACGAACTTGGGCGAATATAGCCTTTATCCAGTAACTCCTTGATCTGCTTCTTAATTTCCTCCAAATCTTTTGTGGGCATCCTGTACGGTCTCTTAGATATTGGCCCTGTGCCTGGCAAAAGTTCAATCAAGAACTCAATGTCTCTATCTGGTGGCATGCCTGGCAACTCTTCTGGAAATACATCCGGATAATCCTTCACCACTGGTACTTCCTCCTGTACAACTCCTGATAAGGAATTCACTTGAGTCCTCTTCGGCATATGCCGGGATACGTACTTGATCCTTTTTCCTTCCGGGGTGGTAAGCAAAATCGTCTTGCTGGCACAATCGATGTTTCCTCCATACAACGATAGCCAATCCATTCCCAAAATCACATCCAAACCTTGCGACTCCAAAACTATGAGGTCTGAGGGGAAAACATGCCTACCAATGGCCAATGGTATCTGAAAACATCCTTGGGTTGCCATATACTCTGCTCCTGGCGAGGTTACTAACATAGGGGTTCTGAGAACTTTGGTGGACATCTTAAACTTATTCACAAATCCCCTTGATATGTATGAATGCGATGCACCAGTATCGAAAAGAACGGTTGCAGTAAATGACTTAACCAAAAACTTACCTATTACTGCATCAGGCTGAGCTTCAACCTCCTCCATGCTCACGTGGTTCACATGTCCTTTGTTGAACGGGTTCAGCTTCTTCCCAGAGCTTCCATTGCCATTTCCATTTTGGGCTTCAGGACATTCATTGGCATATTGTCCATTCTTCTGGCACTTAAAACAAGTGACTTGGCTCAGGTCCCTCTTGGCTGGGGTAGATGGGTTGGTGCAGTTCTGTCCGTTACTTCCTCCATTCCCATTACCATTTTTAGAGCCATTATGGTTGTGCGAACTACCTCCTCCATGGGTATGCTGAAACTGTCCTCCCGGCTTCGGGGTAAACCGTGGCTTCTGCTGAGCTCCGGAATTATACTTCCCTTGTCCATACTTCCTCTTACGGTTTTCAATCTGCTGTTGCTTCCCTTCAATCATGAGAGCTCTATCTACCAGCTCCTGGTAGTTGTTGAAAGTTGCTACCATCAACTGCATACTCAGCTCATCATTCAGTCCTTCCAAAAACTTCTCCTGCTTGGCTGCATCTGTGGCAACGTCATCTGGTGCATAACGTGCTAACTTACTGAAATCCTCCACATACTGGCCTACGGTGCGTCCTCCTTGGCGTAGGTTGCGAAACTCACGCTTCTTCATAGCCATAGCTCCTGCTGAAACATGTGCTGTACGGAAAGCTTGCTGAAACTGGTCCTATGTGACGGTGTCAATAGGGTGCGTGGCTGTATAATTCTCCCACCATGATGCTGCGGGTCCATCTAGCTGATGTGCGGCAAAACGCACTCTTTCCGCATCTGTGCATCCTGCAGTGGTCAACTCCCTTCCAACTTTGCGGAGCCAATCATCTGCAACAATCGGCTCGGTGCTACTGGAAAACACCGGCGGGTTTAGCCTCAAGAAACGGGCTAAGTGATCAACAGGTGGTGGTGGCGGTGGGTTGTTGTTGTTGTTGTTGTTGTTGTTGCCTTGGTTCTGCACTAACACTTGCATCAGGGCATTCTGCTGCTGAATCAACTGGGCGATCTCTGGTGGGAAAACAAATCCGGTGTCGCGTCTCGGAGGCATCTGATAGGTTTAGAAAAGATGAGAGTTAAGAATAGAATGAGGTCTAGAGAGAAAACACTACCCATATGCTCATGAGACAAATTCAATCAATATCACTCAATCAATTCAAACAAGGCAAAACAATCGATCTGACTAGCGTTACAAAGTGCTCGAACTATACTATTAAATGGGGGAAAACTACTACTGATATGGTGGTCTAATAAAATTCTAATCCGTTGAAGACTCCATGATGTCTGCTCCAGCTTCGTCAACAAAGTCATCTTCACTTGGTTCCGAGTCGGTGTCGTCGATGATGATGTAGTTATCCGGACAAGTGCATTCGTCGATTTCTGCTTTTGGCACTGGATTTCCTATGAATACTCCAATCTTCTTCTCCAGGTCATCATTCTTCCCTACTAGTGCGATGATTTCTTCCAAATAATCCTCGCGTCTAGCCTTGAGTTCTTCTTGGAGCTCCTTGATCTTGGTTAATGCCTTCTTCAGTTCTTCCTTGTCCGTGCACATCTGGTTCTCCTGGCGACGAATATGTTGGTTCTGCTCCTGGATGAAAGCTGCAATTGATCCATCCTTCTTGGTTCTGATCATCTCCCATTGCGCGTCTCGGCGTCCACAAATCTAATAAATTGTATCCTTAAGCTCCTGGTGATAGACTTCTCAAATGCGTCCCATGGCGATGTGTGCGGCCATGCTCTTCCCTAAACTCCAAGTTGGTGCTTCGAAAACCAATCTTATGGGTTCAGTAACTGGCACAAACGTCCTTCCTGGAATGTGAACTTGAATCTTCCAGCTCTCCTCTTCAGGTAATGTGGCATTGTAGGTTCCGGTGATGCTTGGTATTCCTATGTTCAAGTACTTAGTGACTTCCTTCAAGTGTCGACCAAACGGCGTGTCTTCATCTGGTTGCATGAACTTGCTCCTTGCATTCGCCATTCCTAAAAGAGTAGAAAGTGGAGAGGGGTCAGAAATGAGAAGGGAGAAGCTTTCTAGGGCTTAAGCTTAGTGGTCGTGTCCTACAGTCAGCGTGTGCTCTGATACCAACTTTGTAGCGACCAGACCTCAAATGGTCTGTGCTGCTGTGCACCAGTGTCATCCCTGGATCAGTAATGCTGACACGCACAGTACAAATGGAGGATTTATAACAGAGTAGCAATCACACACTTATTACATCGAATATCTCCAAAGAGATTAAGTATGATAAACATGGCTTAAGGCCATCTAAAACGATAACAGCGGAAGACTTGGAAGATAAGTGAGTCCATCAACTCCAGCGGCATCACTGAGTATAAGACCACGACCTAAGGCACCTTACTCGTCGTCTGAAAAGTCTGCAACATGAAACGTTGCAGCCCGAAAACGGGTCAGCACATAGAATATGCTGGCAATGTAACACATAGAGAATAATGAACAATAATAATGCTATACTACATGCATATATGGCTGGTGGAAAGCTCTATGGTTACAATTTTGCGAAAAGCCAATTTTATCCTACTTCAAAGGAATAAATTTTATTTAACTATCATGGTGGTTGTGAAACATTGAGATGGTTGACAGCATCTCAATCCCAATTAAAAATCATCATTAACCCAACAAAATTAATTAAAAGTAACATGGTGATGAGATTCACATGATAATCCAAGTACTAGATACTCAAATTGTCCATAACCGGGGACACGGCTAACCATGATTAGTTTGTACACTCTGCAGAGGTTTGTGCACTTTTCCCCACAAGACTCGATCTCCTCGGTTGGATTACTCGCACTACATGGTGTTTGAGTAAC
>NC_057799.1:489360870-489361881 GCF_018294505.1 Triticum aestivum | reverse complement strand
GATGACCGAGACACAGTCTTTCAGAAGTGTTTGCACCTTACGTATGGGTAGACAGTTACACCTACTTTCCCCTACATCTGCTAGTCTACCACTGTAAGAGTTCACACGACTTAGTCAACTATGCTAGAGCCCATAATAGCTTGCGGCTGCACACGGAAGTTTCTAGCATGAATAATCTCATGATCCCTTTGAACCTGGGTGGCGGTCCAAAAGAAAAACAGGCCATCCTGGAATACCCAGGTACCTCAATCCACCCAGATGTGAGTTTTAGTTGCCACCTTAAGTAAACCATTAACAATCTCACATCTATCATGAATATCTCTCAAAACCCAATCCACGTCTACAAGCATAGCATGGCAATATAATAGCAACGTAGAAGTAACTCCCAAGGGTTTGATAAATAAAACAGGTAATAGGTACTACCTCAACTACTACTTCCCAATACCCACATGTTAATCAGATCCTAATCATGCAATTGTTTGAGGGTTGAATCTAATGCATAAAAAAACTGGGTATGAAAGGGGTATGATCAAAGTGTTACTTGCCTTGCTGATGATCCGCAAAACCTAGCGATTCGAAGTAACAAGCGGCACACTCCGGGTACTCTATCACAAACAAACAAGCATACAATCAGTACTCATTTAATGCACAGGTAAAACTCGAATGAAAGATCCAACCAGAAAGTTCAACTTAAGAACTCCGGTTTGCAAAAAGAATCAACTCGAAAGAAACAACGAAAGTCAAATGGCGAAAGAAAGAAGCTTCGTTTACTAATCTGGATCTAGGTCAAATTTTACTGTAGCAAAACTTGTTTGAGTAGGTTAAACGGAAAGAGAATTTCGAGACGAAACTCTAGGCGCTTGAATCGCCTGATTCCGATAAACGAGCGAGAAGTTAAACAGAAACGAAGCTTCGATCAGAAATCGAATCTGAGATAATCGCAGAAAAATCCGACGAAAAAGAAAAACTGACGAACGGTTAAAGAACGGACGTTCGTTAACAGAGAAAAAA
>NC_057799.1:489337221-489360070 GCF_018294505.1 Triticum aestivum | reverse complement strand
GCGAGGCGGGCAAGGCGGGCGGCGGCGAGATGAGAGGAGAGAAGAGGGGGGTATATAAAGGGGGAAGGGGGAGAGAGCTCGGCTTGGAGGAGGGGCAAGCTCCGGCGGCGCGGGCTCGGACTCCCGTGTCCGCCATGGACACGGCGGCGGCGGCGCGTGCTGGTGAAGGAGAGGGAGCGCGGGGTGGGCCGGCGGCCTGGCGCGGCTGGGCTCGGCCCGGCGGGCGCGCGCGCGTTTTTTTTTAAAAACGTTCCGTGGAAAATAATTCGTAGAAAAATAAATAAAAGTCCAAAAATTATAAAATAAATTTTCCCCGTCTAGCTAGAAAATCTAGAATAAGGTGAACATTTTTTAACACAAAATAAATATTTTGAAAACATGCAATATTTTTAATGCAATAAAAATTGCAAATAAATTCCAATAAATGATTTTAACATTTTACCTCCAGTATTTCAATTGTTTTGGAGAAGTCATATTTTCTCCTCTCATTTATTTTTAAAATGAAATATTTTTTCGGAGAGAAAATAATTAAAACCAAAATCCTCGTCTTATTATTTGATGAAAATCAAATATGAAAATTTGAGAAAATCCCCAACTCTCTCCGAGGGTCCTTGAGTTGCTTAGGATTTATCGAGGATTTGTCAAAATGCAAGAAAACATGATATGCAATGATGATCTATGTATAACATACCAAATTGAAAATTTGGGATGTTACAATAGTTGCCGAAGAAACCGGAGGAGGAAATTCCAGTCGGAAGCAGAAACGCAAAGCCGAGCCAGCTGCTCCTGGTGAAGCCTTAGCCGTGACTCAAGGAAAGTTCAAGGGGAAGCCCAAAGGGCCGTGGAACCCCAAGAAAGTGAAGGAGCAAGATGGAAATGATGTGTTGGATTTACCATGCCACATTCACACCAAAAAAGATGAATAGGGTAATTTCATTTACCCTAAACATACCACTCGACAGTGTCGGCTTCTGATCCAGCAGTTCCGAGAGAAACAACCCAAGGAAAACGAAAAGGAGTCAGACAAAGGTGAAGATAAAGAGGAAGACGATGATGGTTTCCCCAATGTCAATTCCACTCTGATGATTTTTGCTGATGTTGAGAGCAAAAGTCGACTGTAAGTCATTAACAGAGAAGTGAACATGGTCGCTCCGGCGACACCCAATTATTTGAAATGGTCTCAGACTGCCATCAAATTCGACCAGTCTGATCACCCAGCGCGCATAGCCACCCCTGGGAGGCAAGCGTTCGTGGTCAACCCAGTTGTTGAATGCACTCGGCTGACTAAGGTACTGATGGATGGTGGCAGTGGCCTGAATATACTTTATGCTGAAACCTTGAAAGGGATGGGCATTCCGGTGTCCAAACTCAATGAAAGTAATATGAGTTTCCATGGGGTTATACCTGGCAAGAAGGCTGAATCACTCGGCCAGATCGCCCTAGATGAGGTTTTCGGTGATTCCAAGAACTACCGCAAGGAAAAGTTGACGTTTGAAGTCGTGGATTTCCAGAGTGCTTATCATGCTATTCTGGGTAGGCCTGCTTATGCGCGTTTTATGGCTCGACCATGTTACGTGTACCTCAAATTGAAGATGCCTGGTCCCAGAGGAGTGATCACTATCACTGGCAATCGACAGAAGGCAGAAGAGTGCTTCCAGAAGGGCTCAAAGATCGCCGATGCACAAATGGCAGTAGTAGAATTGCAAGAGTATCAGAAAAATGTAGATCCGAGTGATTTGCTACGAGCGAAGAAGCCTACCACAGACTCTGCATTTCAGTCGTCCGGTGAAACGAAGTCGATTCTGATCCCAATGCTACTCCGACTCACATCTCAACAACGCTCGACAGCAAATAGGAAGAAGCGCTCATCCAGTTCCTCCGTGAGAACTGGGACATCTTTGCATGGAAACCTTCTGACATACCGGGTGTACCCAGGGTTTTGGCTGAGCATCGTTTGCGAGTCGACCCGAAGGTAAAACAAGTCAAGGAACATCTTCGACTGTCCGCCGTACAGAAGAGGAAAGCATTTGGTGAGGAAGTAACTCGGCTCCTGGCAGCTGAGTTCATCCGAGAAATCTACCACTCCGAGTGGCTCACCAATGTTGTCATGGTCCTCAAGAAGGACGATTCACGTCGCGTGTGCATTGACTTCAAGCATATCAATCGAGCCTGCCCGAAAGATCATTTTCCTCTCCCCCACATTGACCAAATCGTCGACTCGACTGTGGGGTGTGAGCGATTGTCTTTTCTGGACGCCTATTCCGGGTATCATCAGATCCGACTGTATGGACCCGATGAGATAAAAACAGCTTTCATCACTCCATTCAGGTGCTTCTGTTATGTCACCATGCCATTTGGCCTGAAGAACGCCGGAGCCACATTCATGAGGATGATTCAGAAGTGTTTGCTCACTCAAATCAGTCAGAATGTGGAAGCATACATGGATGACATTGTGGTCAAGTCACGTAAGGGTTCTGACCTGCTGGCTGACCTTGCTGAAACTTTTGCCAACCTCAGAAGGTATGATATCAAGCTTAATCCATCAAAGTGCACATTCGGAGTTCCTGGCGGAAAATTACTCGGTTTCCTCGTTTCCGAATGAGGGATCAACGCTAACCCAGAGAAAGTTGGTGCTATACTCCGGATGAAACGCCCTGTGCGTGTGCACGATGACTAGAAGCTTACTGGTTGTTTGGCCGCCTTGAGTCGATTCTCGCCTCCATGAAAAGGCATTGCCTCTTTACCGACTGATGAAGAAGTCTGATAAGTTCGAGTGGACTCCTGAAGCTGATGCAGCGTTTGTAGATCTCAAAGCCCTGCTTTCCACCCAGCCGGTGCTTGCTACCCCAATCAGCAAAGAGCCTTTACTGCTTTACATTGCAGCCATTGGACAGGTTGTCAGTACAGTACTCACGGTCGAGCGGGAAGAAGAAGGAAAAGCCTATAAAGTTCAGCGCCCAGTATATTATGTTTCTGAAGTTCTGACTCCATCAAAGCAAAGATATCCACATTATCAGAAGCTTGTTTATGGGATTTACATGCCCACGAAGAAGGTTGCACACTATTTCTCTGACCACTCCATTACAGTCGTCGGCGACGCTCCATTATCAGAGATTCTGAACAGCAGAGATGCAACTGGTCGAGTGGCAAAGTGGGTGATTGAAATCCTTCCCTTGGATATCAAGTTTGAGGCAAAGAAAGCTATCAAGTCCCAAGCAATAGCAGATTTCCTCGCCGAGTGGATCGAACAGCAACTGCCGACTCAAGTCCACTCGGAGCACTGAACCATGTTCTTTGATGGCTCCAAGATGTTGAATGGTTCTGGCGCTGGGGTGGTACTGGTATCCCCCCGAAGAGACAAGCTCAGATATGTTCTCCAGATTCACTTTGATTCCTCCAATAACGAAGCTGAATATGAAGCACTCTTATATGGGTTACGTATGGCCATTTCACTCGGCGTCCATCGCCTCATGGTCTACGGCGACTCAGATTTGGTAGTCAATCAAGTGATGAAGGAGTGGGACGTCAGAAGCCCAGCTATGACTCGTTACTGTAATGCAGTGAGGAAGTTGGAAAAGAAGTTTGAGGGGTTAGAGCTCCATCATATACCCCGACTGAAAAATCAAGCAGCTGATGATTTGGCAAAGATAGGTTCCAAGAGGGAAGCCATTCCCAGCAATGTGTTTTTGGAACACATTCATACACCTTCAGTTCAAGAAGATCCTTTCACTGAAGAGCCCCCGCAGCCTAAGAGTGCCACAGATCCGACTGAAGTCGAAGTCCCAGCCGTGGTCGACTTGATCATGGAGGTTTAGGTCATCAGTCCCGACTGGACAGTGCCATACATTGCGTATATCCTTAGGAGGGAACTCCCAGAGGATGAAGAGGAGGCTCGACAGATCGTCCGTCGATCCAAAGCCTTTACTGTGATAAGAGGACAGCTGTTCAGAGAAAGTGTAACTAGAGTCAGCCAGAAATGCATAACACCAGAAGAAGGTCGAGTGATCCTCAACGACATCCACTCGGGGACCTGTGGCCACCATGCGTCCTCTCGGACCATTGTGGCCAAAGCATACCGAGCGGGATTTTATTGGCCACGAGCAAATGAAATGGCGAAAGATATAGTCAACAAATGTGAAGGCTGCCAGTTTTACTCCAACATGTCCCACAAGCCTGCATCAGCCCTGAAGACCATTCCACTCGTCTGGCCCTTTGCTGTTTGGGGATTAGATATGGTTGGACCCCTGAGGACTGGTAGGAGCGGCTTCACTCATGTGGTTGTCGCAGTCGACAAGTTTACCAAATGGATTGAAGCCAAGCCTATCAAGAATCTTGAAGCCAGTACTGCCGTCAGCTTCATCAGAGAGTTGACATTCAGATATGGGGTTCCGCACAGCATCATCACTGACAACGGGTCGAACTTCGATTCTGATGAGTTCAGAGCCTTCTGTGCTTCCCAAGGCACTCGAGTCGACAATGCTTCAGTCACCCACCCCCAGTCGAATGGACAAGTAGAAAGAGAAAATGGCTTGATTCTCAAAGGACTGAAACCCCGATTGATGCGTGATCTCAAGCATGCAGCAGGCGCCTGGGTTGATGAACTTCCATCAGTTCTTTGGGGATTGAGAACAACTCCCAACCGGTCGACTAGCCGAACTCCATTCTTCTTGGTCTATGGAGCCGAAGCTGTTCTACCGAGTGACTTGCTTCACAATGCACCCCGAGTCGAGCTTTTCTCTGAAGATGAAGTAGAACAGGCCCGGCAAGACGCAGTTGATCTCCTAGAAGAGGAAAGAGAGATGGCCTTAATCCGGTCGATCATTTATCAGCAAGACTTGCGTCGATTCCACGCCAGAAACGTGAGAGGTCGTGCATTTCAAGAGGGAGACTTGGTTCTTCGAGTGGATCAGCAGAAACCTCACAAGCTCGCACCTGCTTGGCAAGGTCCCTTCATCGTCACCAGAGTGCACCACAATAGGGCAAACCATCTTTACAATGTCGAACATCAGAAAGACGAGCCACGGGCTTGGGATGCGGACCTGCTCCGCCCCTTTTATACTTAAGCGCTCATTCTGTTGAGTTGTAATAAGAAATATCTTTGTAGTTTGTTGATTAGAGATAAGAGTTTTACAGTCTTCTAAAAATGATTGTCGCTGCTTATACTTGTGTCTGAAATCCCCCATTGGGTGACTTAGCCGCATATCCGTTTCGCCTAAGTTTATAAAATCCTACCGAGTGGTGAGCAAGCCTCTCACTCGGGGGCTTAGCCACGAATCTGTTTCGCCTAAGTTTAAAAAATCCTACCGAGTGGTGAGCAACCCTCTCACTCGGGGGCTTAGCTGCAGTCCACTACTCGCCTAAGTTTGAAAAACCCTACCGAGTGGTGAGCAAGCCTCTCACTCGGGGGCTTAGCTGCAGTCCAGAACTCGCCTAAGTTTGAAAAATCCTACCGAGTGGTGAGCAACCCTCCCACTCAGGGGCTTAGCTGCAGTCCAGTACTCGCCTAAGTTTAAAAACTCCTACCGAGTGGTGAGCAACCCTCCCACTCAGGGGCTTAGCTGCAGTCCAGTACTTGCCTAAGTTTAAGAACTCCTACCGAGTGGTGAGCAACCCTCCCACTCAGGAGGCTTAGTTGCAGTCCGGTACTCGCCTGAGTTTGCAACACATCCCTATCCTTATCCGCAAGGACGGCGAGGTGCAGGTCGACTGCAACCTTCTCTTCGGAGCTGCGCCACAAGTACAATGTATGCTCCATCCTTATCCGCAAGGACGGCAAGGTGCAGGTCGACTGCAATCTTCTCCTGCGAGCTGCGCCACAAGTGCAATGTACGCTCCATCCTTATACGCAAGGACGACGAGGTGCAGGTCGACTGCAATCTTCTCCTGGGAGCTGCGCCACAAGTACAATGTACGCTCCATCCTTATCCGCAAGGACGGCGAGCTGCAGGTCGACTACAACCTTCTCCTTAGAGCTGCGCCACAAGTACAACATATGCTCCATCCCTATCCACAAGGACGGCGAGGTGCAGGTTGACTGCAACCTTCTCCTCGGAGCTGCGCCATAAGCACAATAGCCGCATCTTAAGTACAAAGATTATTTCGAGTGAAGAGCAAATTCCACTCGAAGGCAAACACAAGAATATTCAGAGATAAACCAAGTTCAGATAAATCCTAAAGTTGCGGACGACGGATCAAAAGTATTTGAGCATCAAGCCCGAAGAAGTTTAACGATAACACAATCACTCGGCATTCCGAGGCAAATAAAGGTCGAGCATAATGTTTCTCGGTCACACGTCAGGAGAAGGACTGGCTGGGTCGCAGAAACTGTCAAGGTCTATGCTGTCTGCAATGCGAGTGGCGGCGTCAAGGAAAGTATCCATGAAGGACTGGAAAGTGTGCCTCTTTGTGTTAGAAACCTTGAGCTCCGCCAGCTTGTCTTCTTTGACGTCTTTGCAGTGCACTCGGACCAGGGACAATGCGACATCAGCGCCACAGCGAGCAGATGACTTCTTCCATTCTTGCTGTCACATCCCTAGCCTTGCTATGCACTTGGACTAGCTTGGTTGCTGCATCATGTCTAAATTTCATTTAAATTAAGTTGAATTGGGGATTGTCAAACCCTAGCACCAAATGAATTCAACTAGGTTCAAAATAAAAATATTTCCATTAAACCCAAAATGCCCTTCAAAAATGTTCATTATCTACGGAAAGAGGTTAAAACCTTTACCAGAGGTCATGCACATTTTTCCAAGGCATTTATGGTCTTTGAATTAATTCAAACATATTTGAATTGGAGCTATTTGGATGCTATATATATATATCAGATGCTCCAAAAATGTTGGAAATTGTTAAGGGTCACTGGAATAATTCAGAAGTCACCCATAATTATTTCCAGGATTTGATGAAATGGTTTAGTATTATTACTAAATCAAAACAGAGCAAAAGAAATAGAAAAATAGAAATAAAAGAGAGAGAGACAGTTACCTGGCCTAACCTGGCAGCCCACTTACCTATGCAGCCCAGCTGGCCCATCTGGCCATGCCAGTCGTCCTCCTCCTTGCGCCAGAAGGACGAGGGCGTGTGGCCGCCGTGCGCGCACACGCGCTGCGCCACCTCCTGCTTCCCACCGCTGCCCCGATGCGCCTGGAGATGCCACGCAGACCCTTGGACCCCCTCGACCGCTCCCCTCTCTCCCCGCCTCGCCTCCCTCGCCCGACCCGAGCGGAGCTCGTCGCCGCTGTTCGCTGCCACCGTGACCACCGTGGTCCTCTCGCCCCTTTCCCGTGTCCAAAAGCTCCATGACAACGTAAAGCTCCTCCACGCGGAAGATCCCGACCCCAAGAGCACCGTGGTGACGCCTTCGAGCTCGTCTTCCACCTCGGGCGCCACCGATCACCGCCGTCGATTCGCGACGTCTGGCGCGACCCCGAGCCCACTGACCTTCTGCGCCGCCTCCCTGTGAGCTCCTCATCTCTCCTCTTTGCTCGCCCCCTCCGTTCCCGTCCTCTAGCCATCGTTCCACAAGTGCCCGAAGCTCGGCTCCGCCGGCCATGACGCCGCCGTGGCCACTGTCACATAGAGCTGCAACCGAGCACATAGCCGTGCTCAGCGCAACGCCAGAAGCCCAAAAACCCCTCCAGCTGCTCCTGCCGTGCTTCGCAACACCGAAACCGCCGAGACCCGAACTCCGGCCGCCGCATTCGTGCTCGCCGCCGTCGACTCAGACCACCCCAGCTCCTCCCGCTTGGCCTACTAGATGCGCGCGAGCCCCAGCTACGCGTAGGACCAAACCGCGGTCGATTTGGTCGACCGTGGGAAAATTCCTAGCCCCTCCGCCGTCCCGGGCTTCACCGGCGACGAGCCGGGGACCAAGTCCGGCGGGTTTGACCCTGCTTGACCGGGGTTTGACTTCCCCCCTGACCCACTGACATGTGGGGCCAGCCCCTGTTAAAAGTTAGTTTAGTTTAAACCTAAACTTAATTAGGCACTGAGAGACTGACACGCGGGACCCACTGGTCAGGTTTGACCTGGACCGGCCTGTTGACCCTGCTGACGTCACCTAGACGCAATGCTGATGCAATAATTGATTTTCTAGATTTAAAATAATCCAGGAAATTCCAGAAAATGCTATAAACTTCTAAAATTCATAGTAATTCAACCATAACTCCAAATGAAAAGATTTATATATGAAAAATGATCAGAAAAATCCAATCTATCCATCTATACCATTTTCATGCATGTTAGAACAACTTATGGCTGCTGTTTAGGCCAAATCATATAAATGGCATTTAAACCCTCACATATGGAGTTTTAATTTGAACCTAGGGTTCAAACCAACTCCATTTAACATGTTGCTAGCTGCATTAGCTCAATTCACAGCATATTGCCATGTCACATTCATGCATCATATTGTTGCATTGCATTGATTGTGTTTCCTCTCAGTTGCCGGTGTTGTCCCCTCTTAGTAGACGTTGCTTCGACGATGCGATCGATGACACCGATGAAGAGCTATACTATCTTCGGAAGGTGTCAGGCAAGCAAAACCCCCTTGTTCATTCCGATACAATCCCACTCTCTCGCTCCTGCTCTCTTTTACTGCATTAGGACAACAACGTTTCATCTGTTACTTGCTGTGGTAGTTGAACCCCTTTCCTCTGCATGACCTGTCATTGTCACAGTAAATAGATGAAACCCACTAGCATGAGTAGGAGTTGTTTGAGCCCTGATGTGCCTACTCATTCATGCTTGTTTGTCATGCCTGCTATTGCTTAGAGTTGTGTCAGGTCTGATTCATCGGGAATGAATTGGAAAGTTGTGAACATGCCCTACTATGTGAGAGCTAAGTGTGTGAACACGATTTGGTAAAGGTAGCGGTGAGAGGCCATGTAGGAGTACATGGTGGGTTGTCTCATTGAAGCCGTCCTCAGGAACTGAGTTCTGTGTTTGTGATCCATGAACAGTTACTACCACACATTGGGTTCCGGTAACTCGGCCCCTCTCGGCTTATTAACCGCCTCGATCTCTGTCCAGGAGTTGCAACTAGTTTCTGGTGTTTGTAGGTAGTGTTAGTAGTCTACCAAGTGGCACCCGGTACAGGTGGGCTTGGGACAGACTAGGCACACGTGGCCTGGTGTACCGAGTGGCACCCGGATGGTGGGCTCGGGAACCCTGCACACATCGTTTGGGGCCGTGAGCGACACCCCGGCCGGATCTCCTTGCGGATGGAACCCGAATACGCGATAAACCTGGACTAGAGACTTGTGTGGTTAGTCAGGTCGTGGCCGACTCCCTCGCCAGGCTTCCGCTTGAAGGTTGCCGAGGTACACGACGTGTACATGGTGGTAAGTGGCGAGAGCGTGTGTGAAGAAGTACACCCCTGCAGGGTTAATATGATCTATTCGAATAGCCGTGTCTGCGGTAAAGGACTTCTGGGTTGCCTATAACAGTTCATAGACAAGTGAAAGTGGATACTCTAAAATGCGCAAGATAAGCGTGAGTGCTATGGATGGCGTTCTCGTAGGGAGACGGGAGCGGATCCATAGTGGTGTATTGATATGGTGAATATGTGGACTCGTGTGCGCCACCTCAAAAGAGTTACTTGCAGTCGTAGTTCAGGATAGCCACCGAGTCAAAGCTGGCTTGCTGCAGTTAAACTCCACCACCCCCTTTGTTGATACCGATGCATATGTAGCTAGTTCTGATGTAAGTCTTGCTGGGTACATTTGTACTCACATTTGTTTATTTTATGTTTTGCATAGAGACGTCAGTCTCGCTAGTAGTTCCGTGTGGACTTCGACGTTTAGCTTGATACCTCAGCTACGATCTTGTGCCCTCGGCAGGATCTGGTAGATAGTCAGGCTTCTCAGGCTTTTTCATTTGTAGATGTCTATACTCAGACATGTTAAGCTTCCGCATGTGCTTTGACTTGTATGCTCTGAATGTTGGGTCATAAGACCCATGTTTGTAATATCTGGCTCTTGGGAGCATAATGAATAGATACTTTGAGTCGTAGAGTCTTGTTGTGATGCCATGTTGTATTTGCACATATCGAGCATATCGTGTGTATGATTGAAATGCTTGGTATGTGTGGGATCCGACAACCTAGTTGTTTATCCTTGGTAGCCTCTCTTATGGGGAAATCTAGTCTTGTGCTTCCATGAGCCATAGTAGTCCGCTACAGCCCGGTTCACCGGAGTCCTGCTAGCCCAGCACTACTGCTCCGGAACACTTGACTGGCCGGCATGTGATTCACTTCGTTCCTGTGTCTGTCCCTTCGGGGAAATGTCACGCGGTGACATCCGGAGTCCTGCCTAGCCTGCTACAGCCCGGGTTCCTGAAGTCCTGTTAGCCCAGAGCTACAGCCCGGATTCACACGCTGCTGACCGACATGCTCGATGTTGATTCATGTATGCCTGTCCCCATAAGTTAGTGCCACTTTGGGTTCACGACTAGCCATGTCGGCCCGGGTTCTCTGTCATATGGATGCTAGCGACACTATCATATACGTGAGCCAAAAGGCGCAAACGGTCCCGGGCCATGGTAAGGCGACACCCGTGGGAATACCGTGCGTGAGGCCACAAAGTGATATGAGGTGTTACCGGCTAGATCGATGTGACTTGGAATCGGGGTCCTGACAGCTTTGGTATCAGAGCCTGACTGCCTGTAGGTTTACGAAGCCAAACTAGTCGAAGTTGAGTCTAGAAATGCTTTAGTTATATAAGGGAATTGATTGTGGAGGGAACGTAAGGCTCTTTTTACTTCTTTACCTTATGCCCTTCTGATCTGAGTCATCCTCTTCTCTTCTACGGGAATTAAGAACTAGGCATCTCGTCTATCTATCAGGATCACGTGTTACTAATCCGTAGACTCATAGGATTGTTGGATTCAAGCCCTATTTCAGTTTCTACTACTTCCGTATGTTCATAGCTGGCCTCAGAACCTTGATATTGTGATGTTGAGTGGTCATGCCACTATTTTGCAGGATGTCTCAAGTATTTTTGAGCTTTTACAGCCGTTATGTTGTCCGAGTCATCCCAGGTTTCTAAACAATCTGATGCATTTGCAAATCCTTTCCCTCTATTTTTGAGTCCCTTTGGGACAGATTAAGCACACTAACGGTCTATTGAGGTACTCCATTGCCTTGACATATGTGTTGGAGCTAGTATTATGACCCTAGGCATCCTAGAGAACCACCTAGTAATCTAGCAATGCTTTATATTCCTAGTGTGATGATTCTGGCCATTATTCTCGAAAGCATCCCGTGATGCCATTTAGTTAGTAGGCATTCTATTTCTGGGTTCTTGAACCCAAGATTCACTCTACTTAACTCGTGTAGCTAGTGTTTGCTCGTTCCTTTAGGATATTAGTAACCTTTGTGATAGTCCTCGAGGTATGTGGTATTTCCTTCTTCCAAATACCATGAACAGCTTATGGTAGAAGTACTTTTGAACCAAAAGATCACAACCAGAGTGCTCTTGATGAGCTCTCGATTCTATGTTGTGACTCTGCCAGTCCTTCCTTTTCTGCATGGGTTATCCGGAAGAATTATGTTGAATTTTGCTCGACATACTGATCTATGCATCCACAACTTAGAAAGTTATATGTCCCTTTGAGTTGTCCCTCTTTAGTTATTTTCTGGCCCTCGTCTACCATTTGATAGTCAGGACTAGTTGTACATCTGTGTTATCGATGCGTACTATCCTTGTGGTCCGTCAAGCCGTTGTATTTCAGAATGACTAGGAGAAACAAACTCCAGAACCTCGTCCATATCTAGGATTGGGTCAAAGATATTGTATTCCGCAGACCAAAATGCCAACCCAGCTTTTGCTCTGCTCTACCTTGTAGTGTTACCATCTTTATGTCAAGAGTGTCATGAGAATTGCACCACCTCTTATGAATTCTTGACGCAGTGATACTTCTCGCCATCATTATTCATTCCTCGGTCCCGTGTTGTCACAACCGGAATACCGACAAGTGAACCGTGATGTGTGAAATCAACACTCTGAGCAACTCGTTGCTTGGTAGTTAATGGACAACACTCTCATTCTTAGCATGCTGGTTATTGAATCATCATCCTAAGATTGATCGTGCTACCTAGTCCTTATTTTTGGTGCACTCTTCAATCAATGAGTTAGGATTTTGTCAAACCCTTGCTCAGTTGATCATATCGTCTTGCCCTGAAAGGCGAGATTGTTCTCGAGCCTAGTAACTTATCGGTGGTACGTGATTTTCCGAATATCTTCTCAGAAGTATCACCAGGTTGTCACCTGACCGCTATGTTGAATTCGTGATCAAGTTGGTTTTCCAATAAACCACCCCTTCTCCAAGAATCTGTGTTGGATACCCCTGAGCTAGTTGGTCAAGCTAAACAACAACTTGGAGAGTTGGAAGATAAAAGCTTGTCTAACTTAGTTCATTTCCAAAGGGATATCTTGTGTCTGTGTGTGTGTTGAAGAAAGATGATATCCTCATCGATTGGTCCTCGTGATCAATTAATGGACCTATCATCTTAACCAAACTTTGATTTGAGTATGGGCTATTATCAAATCAAATCAGAACCAACGTGTTCATAATGTTGTCTTACTCGTGGTTGATTCCTCGAGCATACACCATTACATCTTTTGGGTCTGACCAATGCTATTCCCGTGTTTACTTAATTTTGGAACTCCATCTATATGGAAGCTTGGATGGATTGTTGCTGAGCCCATTGACAACATTTTCATCTTGTCCATGATTTTTTTGAGCATTAAGCTAGTGTTGGAAACTTTGTAAGCGTTGCCCTCGTGTCCCGTTCATGAGGTATATGTTTGGATGAAAGAAGATACTTCCTCTAATTCGCATGCACTTGATGTAAGTTGCCGCCGTGAATTCGAGAAAGTTTGTTTTTGCTTCCTTGTGAATCATCCCAAGTCAGTTATGCATGTGTGAAGTATTCTATGGTCTGTTAGACTGATCATCTTCGTTCCATATGAATTCCGTAGCACACCAAGCCACTGATTGATTTGTTCAAGGAAAAGAAGTTCCTTCTTAAGAGCAAGACTTATACAAGGACTTCAATATCCTCGATGATGGTTCCCCACCTGAACTCGGTAGTGTTTTATTATAAGACTACTACGTGGCCACGCTTGTCCGGGACAGCGTGTTCACAAGTTGTAGCAGAACCAACTCTTGTTTTGGAGCTTACTATCATAGTTCATCTCCCGAGAATCTCGCAACGCCATCTTGTCGGTTTGTGTTGCAAATTTCTTTCCAGACACGTTGTCTGAATTATCCTGTTACCAACCAGATTTGAATCTCAGGCAGATATGATGGTTGGAACTTCTTCCAAGAACTATGATATAGGTTCCAGTGAAGTGGACGCACCTAGCTAGAAGCACCATTATTGTAGTATCTTGACTAAGCCGTTTGGTCACTTCCCATGAGGATTTCATATGACTTATCCCACAAGTTGTTCCTTATGGATTTTGTGCCTCTGAAGTCCGACCTTTACCTGATGGCCATGTTGATGTTTTTTTAGCATAACCGTGGTAGCTAGAACATCAGGGAGAACATTAGAAGCGGAGTGCTAAATGTCTCTCGGTCGATCATCCAGATTTGCTTCTTTGGCATTGCTAAGGAAAAATCTGAGAAAGTGTTGTCCTCCTTTGCACCTGCATCCTCCATCACCGTTCATCATGGTAGTATGATGTGTTGCCAGGATCCTCGGCACAGATGTTGGTAAAACCTTGATGAATATGGAAATGCTCAAGATCTTGAAAGCACGCTCAGTCACTAGGTTATATCCCTGGTATAAACTAGAATGTGCCTTCCATTTGCCGAGTTGTTCTATAACCGTAGTTTCCTTTCCAAATTGAGTGTGCCATTCTTTTGAATTCTTTCAAACGATCATTTGTAAATTGCCTTAGGCTGGTATGAAGAGTTTCAATGATCTCTGAATCAAAAGTAATTCTTTTTGCCACTTAAGGGATATTTCTATGAGCCACCTTCCCTAAGGTGCCCCATTATGGAATCGTGGCAACTATCTCCTCGCTACTTTGAAACCATGCACCATCCTATCTAAGCGTGGGATTGTTGCCCACCAAATCAAACCTCATCGTTTGTTCTTCCATCCCTCTCGATGTGTTTTGTGTCTCAACTCGAGATGTTTCAACATCGCATTCCGCGAGTTGATCTTGTATAGTTCGATCTTCGAGAAGATCAATCCTGTAGAGTTTCCCTCTCTTCCGTCATCATAGTTGGATGAAGCTCTCGAAAGAAAAGATGTCAAGATCAAAATGATGCAATGAATCAACATCTTCGAGAAGAACAATTGGATCGTGAAGATTATGTTAGTTTCCGTTCCCCTTTCATCTTACCCTACGCTTGAATCTCGGGACGAGTTTTTTTTGTGGGGGTGAGTTGTCACATCCCTAGCCTTGCTATGCACTTGGACTAGCTTGGTTGCTGCATCATGTCTAAATTTCATTTAAAGTTGAATTGGGGATTGTCAAACCCTAGCACCAAATGAATTCAACTAGGTTCAAAATAAAAATATTTCCATTAAACCCAAAATGCCCTTCAAAAATGTTCATTATCTACGGAAAGAGGTTAAAACCTTTACCAGAGGTCATGCACATTTTTCCAAGGCATTTATGGTCTTTGAATTAATTCAAACATATTTGAATTGGAGCTATTTGGATGCTATATATATTTCAGATGCTCCAAAAATGTTGGAAATTGTTAAGGGTCACTGGAATAATTCAGAAGTCACCCATAATTATTTCCAGGATTTTATGAAATGGTTTAGTATTATTACTAAATCAAAACAGAGCAAAAGAAATAGAAAAATAGAAATAAAAGAGAGAGAGACAGTTACCTGGCCTAACCTGGTAGCCCACTTACCTGTGCAGCCCAGCCGGCCCATCTGGCCATGCCAGTCGTCCTCCTCCTTGCGCCAGAAGGACGAGGGCGTGTGGCCGCCGTGCGCGCACACGCACTGCGCCACCTCCTGCTTCCCACCGCTGCCCCGATGCGCCTGGAGATGCCACGCAGACCCTTGGACCCCCTCGACCGCTCCCCTCTCTCCCCGCCTCGCCTCCCTCGCCCTCTCGCCCGACCCGAGCGGAGCTCGTCGCCGCCGTTCGCTGCCACCGTGACCACCGTGGTCCTCTCGCCCCTTTCCCGTGTCCAAAAGCTCCATGACGACGTAAAGCTCCTCCACGCGGAAGATCCCGACCCCAAGAGCACCGTGGTGACGCCTTCGAGCTCGTCTTCCACCTCGGGCGCCACCGATCACCGCCGTCGATTCGCGACGTCTGGCGCGACCCCGAGCCCACTGACCTTCTGCGCCGCCTCCCTGTGAGCTCCTCATCTCTCCTCTTTGCTCGCCCCCTCCGTTCCCGTCCTCTAGCCATCGTTCCACAAGTGCCCGAAGCTCGGCTCCGCCGGCCATGACGCCGCCGTGGCCACTGTCACATAGAGCTGCAACCGAGCACATAGCCGTGCTCAGCGCAACGCCAGAAGCCCAAAACCCCCTCCAGCTGCTCCTGCCGTGCTTCGCAACACTGAAACCACCGAGACCCGAACTCCGGCCGCCGCATTCGTGCTCGCCGCCGTCGACTCAGACCACCCCAGCTCCTCCCGCTTGGCCTACTAGATGCGCGCGAGCCCCAGCTACGCGTAGGACCAAACCGCGGTCGATTTGGTCGACCGTGGGCAAATTCTGAGCCCCTCCGCCATCCCGGGTTTCGCCGGCGACGAGCCGGGGACCAAGTCCGGCGGGTTTGACCCTGCTTGACCGGGGTTTGACATCCCCCCTGACCCACTGACGTGTGGGGCCAGCCCTTGTTAAAAGTTAGTTTAGTTTAAACCTAAACTTAATTAGGCACTGAGAGACTGACACGCGGGACCCACTGGTCAGGTTTGACCTGGACCGGCCTGTTGACCCTGCTGACGTCACCCAGACGCAATGCTGATGCAATAATTGATTTTCTAGATTTAAAATAATCCAGGAAATTCCAGAAAATGCTATAAACTTCTAAAATTCATAGTAATTCAACCATAACTCCAAATGAAAAGATTTATATATGAAAAATGATCAGAAAAATCCAATCTATCCATCTGTACCATTTTCATGCATGTTAGAACAACTTATGGCTGCTGTTTAGGCCAAATCATATAAATGGCATTTAAACCCTCACATATGGAGTTTGAATTTGAACCTAGGGTTCAAACCAACTCCATTTAACATGTTGCTAGCTGCATTAGCTCAATTCACAGCATATTGCCATGTCACATTCTTGCATCATATTGTTGCATTGCATTGATTGTGTTTCCTCTCTGTTGCCGGTGTTGTCCCCTCTTAGTAGACGTTGCTTCGACGATGCGATCGATGACACCGATGAAGAGCTATACTATCTTCGGAAGTGTCAGGCAAGCAAAACCCCCTTGTTCATTCCGATACAATCCCACTCTCTCTCTCCTGCTCTCTTTTACTGCATTAGGAAACAACGTTTCATCTGTTACTTGCTGCGGTAGTTGAACCCCTTTCCTCTGCATGACCTGTCATTGTCACAGTAAATAGATGAAACCCACTAGCATGAGTAGGAGTTGTTTGAGCCCTGATGTGCCTACTCATTCATGCTTGTTTGTCATGCCTGCTATTGCTTAGAGTTGTGTCAGGTCTGATTCATCGGGAATGAATTGGAAAGTTGTGAACATGTCCTACTGTGTGAGAGCTAAGTGTGTGAACACGATTTGGTAAAGGTAGCGGTGAGAGGCCATGTAGGAGTACATGGTGGGTTGTCTCATTGAAGCCGTCCTCAGGAACTGAGTTCTGTGTTTGTGATCCATGAACAGTTACTACCACACATTGGGTTCCGGTAACTCGGCCCCTCTCAGCTTATTAACCGCCTCGATCTCTGTCCAGGAGTTGCAACTAGTTTCTGGTGTTTGTAGGTAGTGTTAGTAGTCTACCAAGTGGTACCCGGTACAGGTGGGCTTGGGACAGACTAGGCACACGTGGCTTGGTGTACCGAGTGGCACCCGGATGGTGGGCTCGGGAACCCTGCACACATCATTTGGGGCCGTGAGCGACACCCCAGCCGGATCTCCTTGCGGATGGAACCCGAATAGGCGATAAACCTGGACTAGAGACTTGTGTGGTTAGTCAGGTCGTGGCCGACTCCCTCGCCAGGCTTCCGCTTGAAGGTTGCCGAGGTACACGACGTGTACATGGTGGTAAGTGGCGAGAGCGTGTGTGAAGAAGTACACCCCTACAGGGTTAATATGGTCTATTCGAATAGCCGTGTCCGCGGTAAAGGACTTCTGGGTTGCCTATAACAGTTCATAGACAAGTGAAAATGGATACTCTAAAATGTGCAAGAAAGCGTGAGTGCTATGGATGGCGTTCTCGTAGGGAGACGGGAGCGGATCCATAGTGGTGTATTGATATGGTGAATATGTGGACTCGTGTGCGCCACCTCAAAAGAGTTACTTGCAGTCGTAGTTCAGGATAGCCACCGAGTCAAAGCTGGCTTGCTGCAGTTAAACTCCACCACCCCCTTTGTTGATACCGATGCATATGTAGCTAGTTCTGATGTAAGTCTTGCTGGGTACATTTGTACTCACGTTTGTTTATTTTATGTTTTGCATAGAGATGTCAGTCTCGCTAATAGTTCCGTGTGGACTTCGACGTTTAGCTTGATACCTCAGCTACGATCTTGTGCCCTCGGCAAGATCTGGTAGATAGTGAGGCTTCTCAGGCTTTTTCATTTGTAGATGTCTGTACTCAGACATGTTAAGCTTCCGCATGTGCTTTGACTTGTATGCTCTGAATGTTGGGTCATAAGACCCATGTTTGTAATATCTGGCTCTTCGGAGCATAATGAATAGATACTTTGAGTCGTAGAGTCTTGTTGTGATGCCATGTTGTATTTGCACATATCGAGCGTATTGTGTGTATGATTGAAATGCTTGGTATGTGTGGGATCCGACAACCTAGTTGTTTATCCTTGGTAGCCTCTCTTATGGGGAAATGTAGTCTTGTGCTTCCATGAGCCATAGTTGTCCGCTACAGTCCGGTTCACCGGAGTCCTGCTAGCCCAGCACTACTGCTCCGGAACACTTGACTGGCCGGCATGTGATTCACTTCGTTCCTGTGTCTGTCCCTTCGGGGAAATGTCACGCGGTGACATCCGGAGTCCTGCCTAGCCTGCTACAGCCCGGGTTCCCGGAGTCCTGTTAGCCCAGAGCTACAGCCCGGATTCGCATGCTGCTGACCGACATGCTCGATGTTGATTCATGTATCCCGGAGTCCTGTTAGCCCAGAGCTACAGTCCTGTTAGTGCCACTTTGGGTTCACGACTAGCCATGTCGGCCCGGGTTCTCTGTCATATGGATGCTAGCGACACTATCATATACGTGAGCCAAAAGGCGCAAACAGTCCCGGGCCATGGTAAGGCGACACCTGTGGGAATACCGTGCGTGAGGCCACAAAGTGATATGAGGTGTTACCGGCTAGATCGATGTGACTTGGAATCGGGGTCCTGACAGCTTTGGTATCAGAGCCTGACTGCCTGTAGGTTTACAAAGCCAAACTAGTCGAAGTTGAGTCTAGAAATGCTTTAGTTATATAAGGGAATTGATTGTGGAGGGAACGTAAGGCTCTTTTTACTTCTTTACCTTATGCCCTTCTGATCTGAGTCATCCTCTTCTCTTCTACGGGAATTAAGAACTAGGCATCTCGTCTATCTATCAGGATCACGTGTTACTAATCCGTAGACTCATAGGATTGTTGGATTCAAGCCCTATTTCAGTTTCTACTACTTCCGTATGTTCATAGCTGGCCTCAGAACCTTGATATTGTGATGTTGAGTGGTCATGCCACTATTTTGCAGGATGTCTCAAGTATTTTTGAGCTTTTACAGCCGTTATGTTGTCTGAGTCATCCCAGGTTTCCAAACAATCTGATGCATTTGCAAATCCTTTCCCTCTATTTTTGCATCCCTTTGGGCCAGATTAAGCACACTAACGGTCTATTGAGGTACTCCATTGCCTTGACATATGTGTTGGAGCTACTATTATGACCCTAGGCATCCTAGAGAACCACCAAGTAATCTAGCAATGATTTATATTCCTAGTGTGATGATTCTGGCCATTATTCTCGAAAGCATCCCGTGATGCCATTTAGTTAGTAGGCATTCTATTTCTGGGTTCTTGAACCCAAGATTCACTCTACTTAACTCGTGTAGCTAGTGTTTTGTGACACCCAAGTTTTTATTTGGATTTTTTCAAAAGATTTTTTTATTTGACTTGAGGGAGGTGATTTTTTTTCTTCAAAAGAACTCTCCCTTTCAAATATTTTTTATGGCAAAAGTTTTATTTGGATTCACCCAAGATCTGTCTTTGGTCTTGGAGGTTCTTGATTTTCATTTGGACTCAAGACAAAATACTTTTCACTTGGGAAAATGCCTTTTGAAAATCTCTTTGAAATTTGCACTATGGCTTTTGGAATAATCCTTTACCACTTTCAACATTTCCCTCTTGCCATGGCCTTAGTGCAAATACTCTCTCCTAACCCTCCCCTCATCTTTGGATCATGTTTGGCATCTAATCCAGCAAGTTGAACCTCCCCTATGTTTAATTTCCATTTAAATCTTATTCAAATAAATCTCTGTCTTCTATTCTATCCATTGGTGATTTACAAAGGAACTCTACTTTCTGTTTTGATTTTTGCCCCTAATCCAACTCTCCTCCCTAGTCCTTTGAACCCTCAACCAAGATCCATGATGATCCACTTGTCTTCAGTTCAAAATTTTCAAACTACACTTGCTGCAAGTTTGGACCAGATTTTTCAAATTTGGTGAAATTCATTAAAATCCTTCTACAAAAATTCCAAGTAAAATCAGGCAACCTCTGGGTGCATTGAGTGGTCACCTCACCAAGTTACAGCCCCAGAAAAATTTATCTCATAGCCAAATCTTTCTGTCGAACACCTGCAGTGCATTGTCAATATCAAGTTTCAGTTAATAGTTCAGAGAACATTGCAGTGCACTATCGTTTTCTTCGGAACCCGACGTCGATCTCACCAGTGCCACTGTGTCGCCTTGCTCCTCGTCCCCTCCCCCTTGTTCCTGCACCGCACGAACGCCTGGCACCTTGCGGACGTCGGCGACGAGCAGCAGAAGGTGCGCCGCCCCGTGATCGACGCCAGCGGCGGCTTTGCGGCCGCCAGCGGGAGGCACGGCGCTGACGGCGCCACCCAGCGCCGCCCAAGCCACCGTAGCTCGCCGCGTGGCCTTCCACTCCCCCGAACGCGCTGCCGCTCTCGTCGTGAACCGCAGGACGCGGAGCGCGCTCTCTGCCGCCGTCGAGCCCATGCGGTCACCTCACCGTGGACCGACGCCATTACGCCAAGACCAACTCCGTTTAGCTGTGGAATGACACTAGTAACCTCCACTGATGCTGCCTGGCCACTCAAACCTCCTGCCAATCCACTGCATCGCCGTAATCGCTCGCCGGAGATTCTCCGTTCACGGCCACCCCGTCGAGCACCCACCATCCCTGCACTCCACCTAGAGCACCCCTAGCAACTGGAAGAGCCCCGAGGAGGTCTCCTTCCTCGACTCCGGCCGCCGCGACCCGCCACAGGATCCAGCTCGATTCGCCCCCGTGTGTGCACCCCCGCCTCCCTTCACTTGCCAGTAGCTTCACTATGCATCCCTCCCTCTGACCCGCGCTTCAATTCGAAGTTTGCAGTTCTCCACCGGAGTTCCCCACCATCACCCGAGCCGCCGCCCGCCGGAGATAGTGTCGCCGTCGACGTGGTGCTCCCCGTTGGTCGAGTCCACCACCCACCGACGCGGAAGAACACGCTGAAGCTCTTGGTACCCTCCGATCCTCCTAACTCGCCGTGGTTCGACGCCGGCGTCCACCGCAGTCTTCGGGCGCCGGCGAGCTTTTCAAACCTGACATGTGGACCCCGCATGTCAGCCTCTGTTATATTCTCCCTCGAACCGTTTTCTGTTGGCACCTTCGGCCAAATACGCTTTCCCTCTTGAGCTTGCGCATTTCCAATCAAACCGTTTTCTGTTTTCTCAGTTAAAACCCTGGAACTTTTCTGTTTCATTACAGATAAGTCCCTGGACAGAAACCTTTATAACTTTTTAATAAAAAGGGATTTTTGAGTGATTCTTTTTCTGACAATCTTCAAATTTTGTCTAGTTTTTTATGGGATTTATTTGAAAAATATTTGGAGAAGTTTCTGTGCACCCATTGGTTTCACGTTAGTACCCGTTTTTCGTGATTGCCGTAGGTTCCGGAAGAGGTGACGGAGCCACGAACTTCGCCGAGCTAGACTCCGACTTCTCCGAACCAGGCAAGCATGTTTGAACATTTGATATGATAAGTGTTTTGCATGTTTGCTTGAAAGTTTGTGCGTGGCATATGAGTGTCGGTAAATACCTCGTTGCTTGTAAGGTAACTACCCGCGTGTTCCAAAGTTGCGATGATCTCTGATGAGAGATGGCCTAATCATGTGGTGACATGAAGGGCAGCAAGGTGGTACTATTGTAGCATACCAGCCTTGCGTCATCCGACTTTCTCCGACGTTAATGTGGACGGAGTCACGTTATCGTTCTTTTCCCCGCATGTTCCAATGTTGCGATGATCTCTGATGAGAGATGGCCTAATCATGTGGTGACATGAAGGGCAGCAAGGTGGTACTGTTGTAGCATACCAGCCTTGCGTCATCCGACTTTCTCCGACGTTAACGTGGACGGTGTCACGTTATCGTTCTTCCCCCCTTCCATGCTACCACATGTTTCATTTGCCAGGATGCGGTTTAGTAAGTTGGTAACCTCTTTCCGTGTACACACCAAACAGAGGGGCCGAGATGATGGTACCTTGGCCCAGGATTAAAGCCAGTCATCCGGTCAGGGGGCATGGGTGTTTCCGGTTGGGACCGAGAGGGGGGGCAACCCCTTAGAGCGCGCGTATAGAAATTTGATCCCATGCTACGCGAGGTTGTAGCCTCCCCGTCTCAAAGTTTTTCTTGAACGTTGCCGAGGGTGATCCCTGGCTTCGGAAGGTTGAATTGGGTGTGTACTGGTTAGACGTGTTTCTTCCAAAACACCGTAGACGGAACTAGTCCCCGTGACTACTGAAATCCGTTGGCTGTGGTTAAGTACAAACTCTGCAGTGTCAATTCCTTCCAAGTCATCGTATCCATGATCAAGTAGTGTAATCAGTATATCCATATCTATCCGCGTGGAAAACTTGTCCCCGGTGAACAAGCTCAAGTGGTAAATCCAGTTTAATTATTATTCCTGTGGATGGATTAAATTTTTATTCGTCTCATACTTGTGATAATTTATGTACCCGAACTATTAAATTATTGAACTGCAATATAAGCCCTTTATGTGACGTCGCTCAGACGTCCGACTGCGGCGTGTCTTTTGTTTCTTACTTTAAATATAAGCCCTTTATGTGATGTCGCTCAGACGTCCGACTGTGGCACGCACTGCCTTTAATTTCTGTTATAAGCCTTTTATGTGGTGTCGCCCCGATGCCCGACTGTGGCATTATTATTCTCGCAGTTTCCTCTCGAGGAGTCATTCAGACCCTCGTTTGGCACCAGCATTATTATTCTCGCAGTTTCCTCTCGAGGAGTCATTCAGACCCTCGTTTGGCACCAGTATTATTATTCTCGCAGTTTCCTCTCGAGGAGTCTTTCAGACACTCGTTTGGCACCAGCATTATTATTCTCGCAGTTTCCTCTCGAGGAGTCATTCAGACCCTCGTTTGGCACCAGTATTACTATTCTGCAGTTTCCGCTCGAGGCGTCATTCAGACCCTCGCTTGGCACCCAGTA
>NC_057799.1:489298263-489337211 GCF_018294505.1 Triticum aestivum | reverse complement strand
TTATTCTCGCAGTTTCCTCTCGAGGAGTCTTTCAGACACTCGTTTGGCACCAGCATTATTATTCTCGCAGTTTCCTCTCGAGGAGTCATTCAGACACTCGTTTGGCACCAGTATTATTATTCTCGCAGTTTCCTCTCGAGGAGTCTTTCAGACACTCGTTTGGCACCAGCATTATTATTCTCGCAGTTTCCTCTCGAGGAGTCATTCAGACCCTCGTTTGGCACCAGTATTACTATTCTGCAGTTTCCGCTCGAGGCGTCATTCAGACCCTCGCTTGGCACCCAGTATTTATTATCTATATGTCTGAACGCTCTGGATAAATTGTTCATATGCTTCATGTTTACATTTGTTATATCTTATGTCCGAACTGTCTTGCGAGTACTTTCATAGTACTCACCTGGCTTGTTGATTTGGCCAGATGTTGACGAAGGCGATCTCTGGGATGAAGAGTTTGATAGCGCGTCTGACGCCTAGAGGAGTCCCAGTCAGTCCTGCGCGATCCTGGATATTGGTCACTTGTTTTATATACGCTTCTGCCACCCGTAATAAGTCTCCTCGAGCCTCACTCCGACGCTCGATGAGCTGTAGTCTTCAGGAGTCATATCACTCGCTTCGCGGTGATATTTCCGCCACCATTATTATCGTGAGTTACTAGTTATGCCACCCTATCCGCCGTCTTGTTTTATCGGCGCGCATGTAATAAATTGTTGGGCAGTCTCCGCTCAACTTTGTATTATATTCAGTACTCCTGGTATTTTTCTTCTGTGACCAAGATATTGTCTACCAGTGAGAAGGAATTCTTCCTCGCTGGTCCGTAAAAGGGATTGGTCTCTCAATAATTATTTTATTGAAAAACCGGTCGTGACAAGCTTGGCATCAGAGCCAGGCTGACTGTAGGAAACCACTAGGTGCGATCGCTAATCGGTTATTAGCGTCTTTTGTGCTTTTTCAGCATTTTGCAATTGTAGCTATTTTCTCTTGGTCATCATAAATTTATGACATGACTACTCAGAATTTTTGCCTACTTTTGTAGATGGCTGGCAGCAGCTGTGAGAATCGAGTGTTCACGAACGTGCCCAAGGGGTTTGTCAAGCTCCTCGTCTCCATCACCAAGCTCGCGATCGGGCCAGCAGCTCGCCCGGAGTTCACGCTCTACCAGCACAAGCTCAGTGACGACGTGTCTATGCACCAAGCTGTGGTGAAATTCAAGGGAGGACGTTCTGCAGCTCGCCACTTCCGTTTTGTGGGAAGGGCCATGCCTACGGAGAGGCATGCCATGCAGATGGCTGCCCGTGAGGCGATAGCTCGCCTTCGGGACATCCTTCCTACGATGAAGACTCGTCGCTACCGCTACCTCCCATGCCATGTGCCATACACCAGCCACTATGCGTTCGCCTGCCATCGGGGAGAGCGAGATGAAGCCATCGAGATGGTTGTGGAGTATCTCAAGGCTCTGGAGGAGTCTTTCGACAACCTCGTGGATGATCTTGTGGCTGCCCGCATGGACTTAGTCCGGGGCGGTCCTGCCAGTAGGAAGGAGCTTCTCAACATGGCGCCGCCTCTGACATTCGTCTTGTCTTCAGCCTCGTATGCACCGGCCGTTTTGGCCACTGCTCGCCGTCTGCCTACCACTGAGCGGTTCGACCGAGTCATCGCTCCTACTCCAGTCAGAGCCGCACCGCCTGCCGCACCCGCTCTACCACCAGTCGCCCCCGCACCGTCACCGCAGCGCAGCGTTACGCGCCAGGAGCCAGCTCGAGAGGAGGTGGAGGTGGATTCTCCTGGACCGCTGAGTCTTGCCATCGGCAAGGGAAAGGAAATCTTCACCATCTCCGACTGAGAGCACCGAGTAGCCGCGCGTTATGTCTACTTGTATGATGTGCTGTTTTATCTGTACGCTAGTTTGTATTGGTGTGTTTGCTGCCTTCCGGAGTAGTACGCTAGTCTAAATAACATGTCAGGATGTGTACGTGCATCCTGAGTGCTGTATCATGTGTTTGTTTTTCACATGCAAGATAGTTGCTAAGCAGTTCTTCTCCATGCAAAATCGTTTGTGTTTCTTTGAAAACCTTGAGGTCTTTTAAAATTTGTTGCCTTTGCAAGATTTTCCTTGTGCTGCACAGTTTTTCTCATGGGTTTTGCACAATAATACCCCAGACTGGAAAAATGTCTCGCCCGTGGACTCGCTCCATGCCCAATCAGCCAGAAGAGGTTTACGGGACACAGACTAGCAACAATTTCACTCAGGGTCAGTCCAGTCAACACGACAGCGAAGCAGCCCTGTCTCAAGTATGCCGTCTCTTCGAGCAAAGCCAGGAACAGCACCAAGAGATGATGAAGCATGTCATCAATATGGGAAACCACCGTGAGCCCTATCAACGGCATTCCAAGTTATCTGAGTTACAGAAGACTCACCCCTCAACTTTTGCTCACACCGATAGGCCGCTGGAAGTCGATGATTGGCTTCGTGACATTGAAAGGAAGCTGATCATTGCTCAGTGTTCAGATCATGAGAAGGTGCTTTATGTACCACACTACCTTACTGGAGCAGCTGCAGCATGGTGGGAAAATTTCCTACACATGCATCCCAGTGAACACAACATCACCTGGGAAGAGTTCAAGGAAGGCTTCCGTGGGGCACACATCCCCAGGAGCATCCTAAAGATCAAGAAGAGAGAGTTCGATGACCTGAAGCAGAGAGGCATGTCAGTGACAGAAGACAATGGTCAGTTTACCCAGCTGTCTCGTTATGCCTACGACGAGCACATGACAGAAAATAAGAAGATGGAAAAATTCCTGGACGGCCTGGCACCAGCACTGAGATGCCAACTGATTGTACACACCTTTTCGGATTTTAAGACTCTGGTGGACAAGGCCATTACCTTGGAGAATGAGCGCCGTAGTCTGGAAGATATCCGTAAGCGAAAGAGGGACAAGACGACTCTTGCTCACAACAACCGAAGCAGGACTGAGGTTCCATGGACAGACACAAGGAGACCCACGACTACTGAACCAAGGCCCGTCGGACAGTTTCGTGCCAGGTACAAGGAGTACACGTACCGTCCAGGGGTCACCTGCTATGCTTGTGGTCAAGAAGGGCATTATGCTAAACAGTGCCCAAAGCCAAAGAACCCGGCACCCAAGCCAAACAATGGTGGGAACAATCCAGCCCCCAAGCGCAACAATTTCAACCCCAACAACAACCACAGGAAGGGTCACCTGAACCATGTGACCAGGGAAGAGGCATAGAATGCCCCAGACATCGTGCTCGGTACGTTCCCTGTCAACACAGTACCTGCCACGGTTTTGTTTGATTCTGGAGCTTCCCATTCGTTCGTTTCGAAGAGTTTTGTTTTGCAACATGGTTTTCCGATACTTCCCTTGGAAAAATCTATGGTCATCAAGTCCCCCAGAAATAAGCAAATCGCTCAGGGTTACTGCCGAGGAGTGGTCATTGAGTTCGAAGGACTACAATTCCACGCGAATCTCATCGTGTTGGAGAGTAAGGGACTGGATGTCATTTTAGGGATGGACTGGTTGACCACCAACAAAGGATTCATCGACTGTTTCAATCGACAGTGATTCTCACTCACCATCACGGCAAGACAATAAGAGTTTACGCTCAAGAAAGGCCACGATCACAGCAACCAAAACTGAACAAAATGGACATTGCAGAACTGAGAAAAGTTTCAGTGGTATGCGAGTTTCCTGATGTGTTCCCTGAAGAACTACCAGGCATGCCACCAGACCGAGAGATAGAATTCAGCATCGAACTAGCACCTGGCACCGCTCCCATCTATAAGAAGCCATATAGAATGGCACCCTCAGAATTGGTGGAGTTGAAGAAGCAGATAAAAGAATTATTGGACAAAGGATTTATTCGAGCCAGCTCCTCACCTTGGGGTTCGCCTGTGTTGTTCGCAAAGAAAAAGGATGGGACACTGAGACTGTGTATAGACTATCGAGCCCTCAATATGGTCACCATCAAAAACAAATATCCGATGCCACGGATAAATGATTTGTTTGACCAGCTCGCACAAGCCAAGGTATTCTCAAAGATTGATTTGAGATCGGGATATCACCAATTGAAAGTACGGACAGAAGATATCCCCAAGACAGCATTTACTTCCAGATATGGGTTATACGAGTTTACAGTGATGCCTTTTGGACTAACGAACGCCCCCGCATATTTCGTCCACCTCATGAACAAAGTGTTCATGAAATTCAGGAACAAATTTGTGGTGGTATTCATTGACGATATTCTGGTTTACTCCAGGACACCAGAAGAGCACGCTGAGCACCTCAGAATTGTTTTGGGAGAATTGGGGAAACATCAGTTGTACGCCAAATTTAGCAAGTGCGAATTTTGGCTAAGACAAGTTGGTTTCTTAGGCCATATACTGAACCAAGAAGGCGTGGCCGTAGACCCAGAAAAAGTCAAGGCCATACTAGACTGGAAGCCACCCGCCAACGTTACTGATGTGCGGAGTTTCCTAGGAATGGCCGGATATTACAGAAGATTTATTGAAGGATTCTCCACTGTGGCAAAACCTATAACACAGTTGCTCAAGAAGGACAAGAAATTTGTATGGACAGAAGCATGCGAGAAAAGCTTCCAAGAACTCAAGAAGAAGCTAACAACCGCACCGGTCTTAACTGTGCCAGACATACACAAGAGCTTTGAAGTGTATTGTGACGCGTCCCGAAAAGGTCTCGGATGTGTACTAATGCAGGATGGCAAAGTAGTCGCATATGCCTCACGGCAACTGCAAAAACATGAGGAAAATTACCCTACACATGACTTGGAGCTAGCAGCAGTTATTCATGCACTCAAGGAGTGGAGGCACTTTCTGTTGGGGAATCGCTGTGAAATATACACGGACCATAAGAGCCTCAAATATATCTTCACACAGCCAGAGCTAAATTTACGCCAACGACGCTGGTTGGAATTGGTCAAGGACTATGATGTCGGCATTCACTACCATCCAGGGAAAGCAAATGTAGTGGCAGATGCCCTTAGTCGAAACCCCAGCCCGGACAATGACGGTCCGCAAAACTTGAGGCCTGAGTTTCAGCAAGAGTTCACTAGGCTCAACATGATGTTAGTTTCTGAGGGCACCGTGTCAAATCTAGAGATACAACCCACCCTGGTGGAACAAATTAAGAAGGCTCAACAGAGACATCCCAGCATCGAAGGCATAAAGAAGAAAATGAACCTTGGTAAGGCTTCAGAGTTCGTCACCGACAGTGAAGGGACACTATGGTACGGAGACAGACTTTGCGTACCAAACATTGAGGAACTCAAGCAGCAAATCTTAACCGAAAGCCACACCGCTCCATACTCGATCCATCCTGGAGGAACCAAAATGTACAAGGACATTCAAGAACCAAAATATAGCCACATTTATTGCTTGTTGCGATTCATGTCAGCGCATCAAGGCCGAGCATCAAAAGCCAGCAGGGCTACTCCAGCCAAACAGGATACCGGAGTGGAAATGGGATGAAATAGGAATGGATTTCATCGTCGGACTACCCCGATCACAACGTGGGAATGACGCCATATGGGTCATCATAGACCGACTAACCAAGGTTGCTCATTTCATTCCCGTGAAGACTACCTACTCCACACAAGTACTGGCCAAACTTTATCTCTCCCGTATAGTTTGCTTGCACGGAGTCCCAAAGACTATAATATCAGACCGAGGCACCCAATTCGTCTCCAAATTCTGGGATCACCTACAACAAGCCCTGGGCACGCAACTAGCTTTCAGTACAGCATACCACCCTCAGACTGATGGACAAACGGAACGTGTAAACCAAATCCTAGAGGATATGCTAAGAGCCTGTGTGCTCACCTATGGATCCAGTTGGGAAGAGAGTTTGCCGTATGCCGAATTTGCTTACAACAATAGTTACCAAGCCAGCTTACAAATGGCACCCTTTGAAGCTTTGTACGGACGAAGGTGTCGTACCCCACTGAATTGGTCAGAAACAGGTGACAGCCATATCTTCGGCCCGAACATGCTTAAAGAGGCCGAGGAGAAAGTTAAAAAAATCAGGGACAGACTCAAGACAACACAGAGCCGACAAAAGAACTACTATGATCAGAAGCATCGTGAGGTCAGCTTTGAACCCGGTGATTCTGTATACCTCTGAGTATCTCCTATGAGGGGTCTGCAACGGTTCAAAATTAAGGGGAAGCTAGCCCCAAGATTTATTGGACCATTTTGTGTAAAGGCACGAAGAGGCACGGTAGCCTACCAACTAGACCTACCAAAGGAGCTGTCAGACGTCCACGACGTATTCCACGTCTCACAATTGAGGAAATGTGTGAGTAACCCGGAGAAGCATGTACCTCATGAGAATATTGATATGCAACCAGATCTCACCTACAGAGAGAGGCCAGTAAAGATTTTGGAAGAATCTGGAAGGAGGACCCGTCAGAAAACGACGAAATTTTTCAGGGTTCAGTGGAGCAACCACACTGAAGATGAAGCTACATGGGAAAGGGAAGATTTTCTCCGGGCAGAGTATCCATATCTATTTGAGGATCAGCAGAAATCTCGAGGACGAGATTTTTCCTAAGGGGGTAGGTGTTGTGACACCCAAGTTTTTATTTGGATTTTTTCAAAAGATTTTTTTTATTTGACTTGAGGGAGGTGATTTAAATTATTTTTTTCAAAAGAACTGTCCCTTTCAAATATTTTTATGGCAAAAGTTTTATTTGGATTCACCCAAGATCTGTCTTTGGTCTTGGAGGTTCTTGCTTTTCATTTGGACTCAAGACAAAATACTTTTCACTTGGGAAAATGCCTTTTGAAAATCTCTTTGAAATTTGCACTATGGCTTTTGGAATAATCCTTTACCACTTTCAACATTTCCCTCTTGCCATGGCCTTAGTGCAAATACTCTCTCCTAACCCTCCCCTCATCTTTGGATCATGTTTGGCATCTAATCCAGCAAGTTGAACCTCCCCTATGTTTATTTTCCATTTAAATCTTATTCAAATAAATCTCTGTCTTCTATTCTATCCATTGGTGATTTACAAAGGAACTCTACTTTCTGTTTTGATTTTTGCCCCCAATCCAACTCTCCTCCCTAGTACTTTGAACCCTCAACCAAGATCCATGAAGATCCACTGGTCTTCAGTTCAAATTTTTCAAACTACACTTGCTGCAAGTTTGGACCAGATTTGTCAAATTTGGTGAAATTCATTCAAATCCTTCTCCAAAAATTCCAAGTAAAATCAGGCAGCCTCTGGGTGCATTGAGTGGTCACCTCACCAAGTTACAGCCCTAGAAAAATTTATCTCATAGCCAAATCGTTCTGTCGAACACCTGCAGTGCATTGTCAATATCAAGTTTCAGTTAAGTTCAGAGAACATTGTAGTGCACTGTCGTTTTCTTCAGAACCCGACGTCGATCTCACCAGTGCCACTGTGTCGCCTTGCTCCTCGTCCCCTCCCCCTTGTTCCTGCACCGCACGAACGCCTGGCACCTTGCGGACGTCGGCGACGAGCAGCAGAAGGTGTGCCGCCCCGTGACCGACGCCAGCGGGAGGCACGGCGCTGACGGCGCCACCCGGCGCCGCCCAAGCCACCGTAGCTCGCCGCGTGGCCTTCCACTCCCCCGAACGCGCTGCCGCTCTCGTCGTGAACCGCAGGGCGCGGAGCACGCTCTCTGCCGCCGTCGAGCCCGTGCGGTCACCTGACCGTGGACCGACGCCATTACGCCAAGACCAACTCCGTTTAGTTGTGGAATGACACCAGTAACCTCCACTGATGCTGCCTGGCCACTCAAACCTCCTGCCAATCCACTGCATCGCCGTAATCGCTCGCCGGAGATTCTCTGTTCACGGCCACCCCGTCGATCCGCCTATAAATAGAGGCCCCGAGCTTCAACTCGAGCACCCACCATCCCTACACTACACCTAGAGCACGCCTAGCCACTGGAAGAGCCCCGAGGAGGTCTCCTTCCTTGACTCCGGCCGCCGCGACCCGCCACGGGATCCAGCTCGATTCGCCTTCGTGTGTGCACCTCCGCCTCCCTTCACTTGCCAGTAGCTTCACTATGCATCCCTCCCTCTGACCCGCGCTTCAATTCGAAGTTTGCAGCCCTCCACCGGAGTTCCCCACCATCACCCGAGCCGCCGCCCGCCGGAGATAGTGTCGCCGTCGACGTGGTGCTCCCCGTTGGTCGAGTCCACCACCCACCGACGCGGAAGAACACGCTGAAGCTCTTGGTACCCTCCGATCCTCCTAACTCGCTGTGGTTCGACGCCGGCGTCCACCACAGTCTTCGGGCGGCGGCGAGCTTTTCAAACCTGACATGTGGACCCCGCATGTCAGCCTCTGTTATATTCTCCCTCGAACCGTTTTCTGTTGGCGCCTTCGGCCAAATACGCTTTCCCTCTTGAGCTTGCACATTTCCAATCGAACCGTTTTCTGTTTTCTCAGTTAAAAACCTGGAACTTTTCTGTTTCATTACTGATAAGTCCCTGGACAGAAACCTTTATAACTTTTTAATAAAAAGGGATTTTTGAGTGATTCTTTCTCTGACAATCTTCAAATTTGTCTAGTTTTTTATGGGATTTATTTGAAAAATATTTGGAGAAGTTTCTGTGCACCCATTGGTTTTCACGTTAGTACCCGTTTTTCGTGATTGCCGTAGGTTCCGGAAGAGGTGACGGAGCCGCGAACTTCGCCGAGCTAGACTCCGACTTCTCCGAACCAGGCAAGCATGTTTGAACATTTGATATGATAAGTATTTTGCTTGTTTGCTTGAAAGTTTGTGCGTGGCATATGAGTGTCGGTAAATACCTCGTTGCTTGTAAGGTAACTACCCGTGTGTTCCAAAGTTGCGATGATCTCTAATGAGAGATGGCCTAATCATGTGGTGACATGAAGGGCAGCAAGGTGGTACTGTTGTAGCATACCAGCCTTGCGTCATCCGACTTTCTCCGACGTTAACGTGGACGGAGTCACGTTATCGTTCATTTCCCCGCATGTTCCAAAGTTGCGATGATCTCTGATGAGAGATGGCCTAATCATGTGGTGACATGAAGGGAAGCAAGGTGGTACTGTTGTAGCATACCAGCCTTGCGTCATCCGACTTTCTCTGACGTTAACGTGGACGGAGTCACGTTATCGTTCTTCCCCCCTTCCGTGCTACCACATGTTTCATTTGCCAGGATGCGGTTTAGTAAGTTGGTAACCTCTTTCCGTGTACACACCAAACAGAGGGGCCGGGATGATGGTACCTTGGCCCAGGATTAAAGCCAGTCATCCGGTCAGGGGGCATGGGTGTTTCCGGTTGGGACCGAGAGGGGGGCACCCCCTTAGAGCGCGCGTATAGAAATTTGATCCCATGCTACGCGAGGTTGTAGCCTCCCCGTCTCAAAGTTTTTCTTGAACGTTGCCGAGGGTGATCCCTGGCTTCGGAAGGTTGAATTGGGTGTGTACTGGTTAGACGTGTTTCTTCCAAAACACCGTAGACGGAACTAGTCCCCGTGACTACTGAAATCCGTTGGCTGTGGTTAAGTACAAACTCTGCAGTGTCAATTCCTTCCAAGTCATCGTATCCATGATCAAGTAGTGTAATCAGTATATCCATATCTATCCGCGTGGAAAACTTGTCCCCGGTGAACAAGCTCAAGTGGTAAATCCAGTTTAATTATTATTCCTGTGGATGGACTAAATTTTTATCGTCTCGTACTTGTGATAATTTATGTTCCCGAACTATTAAATTATTGAACTGCAATATAAGCCCTTTATGTGACGTCGCTCAGACGTCCGACTGCGGCGTGTCTTTTGTTTCTTACTTTAAATATAAGCCCTTTATGTGATGTCGCTCAGACGTCCGACTGTGGCACGCACTGCCTTTATTTTCTGTTATAAGCCTTTTATGTGGTGTCGCCCCGATGCCCGACTGTGGCATTATTATTCTCGCAGTTTCCTCTCGAGGAGTCATTCAGACCCTCGTTTGGCACCAGCATTATTATTCTCGCAGTTTCCTCTCGAGGAGTCATTCAGACCCTCGTTTGGCACCAGTATTATTATTCTCGCAGTTTCCTCTCGAGGAGTCTTTCAGACACTCGTTTGGCACCAGCATTATTATTCTCGCAGTTTCCTCTCAAGGAGTCATTCAGACACTCGTTTGCCACCAGTATTATTATTCTCGCTGTTTCCTCTCGAGGAGTCTTTCAGACACTCGTTTGGCACCAGCATTATTATTTTCGCAGTTTCCTCTCGAGGAGTCATTCAGACCCTCGTTTGGCACCAGTATTACTATTCTGCTGTTTCCGCTCGAGGCGTCATTCAGACCCTCGCTTGGCACCCAGTATTTATTATCTATATGTCTGAACGCACTGGATAAATTGTTCATATGCTTCATGTTTACATTTGTTATATCTTATGTCCGAACTGTCTTGCGACTACTTTCATAGTACTCACCTGGCTTGTTGATTTGGCCAGATGTTGACGAAGGCGATCTCTTGGATGAAGAGTTTGATAGCGCGTCCGACGCCTAGAGGAGTCCCAGTCAGTCCTGCGCGATCCCGGATATTGGTCACTTGTTTTATATACGCTTCCGCCACCCGTAATAAGTCTCCTCGAGCCTCACTCCGACGCTCGATGAGCTGTAGTCTTCAGGAGTCATATCACTCGCTTCGCGGTGATATTTCCGCCACCATTATTATCGTGAGTTAGTAGTTATGCCACCCTATCCGCCGTCTTGTTTTATCGGTGCACATGTAATAAATTGTTGGGTAGTCTCCGCTCAACTTTGTATTATATTCAGTACTCCTGGTATTTTTCTTCTGTGACCAAGATATTGTCTACCAGTGAGAAGGAATTCTTCCTCGCTGGTCCGTAAAAGGGATTGGTCTCTCAATAATTATTTTATTAAAAAACCGGTCGTGACATGTTTGCTCGTTCCTTTAGGATATTAGTAACCTTTGCGATAGTCCTCGAGGTATGTGGTATTTCCTTCTTCCAAATACCATGAACTGCTTATGGCAGAAGTTCTTTTGAACCAAAAGATCACAACCAGAGTGCTCTTGATGAGCTCTCGATTCTATGTTGTGACTCTGCCAGTCCTTCCTTTTCTGCATGGGTTATCCGGAAGTATTATGTTGAATTTTGCTCGACATACTGATCTATGCGTCCACAACTTAGAAAGTTATATGTCCCTTTGAGTTGTCCCTCTTTAGTTATTTTCTGGCCCTCGTCTATCAATTGATAGTCAGGACTAGTTGTACATCCGTGTTATCGATGCGTACTATCCTTGTGGTCCGTCAAGCCATTGTATTTCAGAATGACTAGGAGAAACAAACTCCAGAACCTCGTCCATATCTAGGATTGGGTCAAAGCAATTGTATTCCGCAGACCAGAATGCCAACCCAGCTTTTGCTCTGCTCTACCTTGTAGCATTACCATCTTTATGTCAAGAGTGTCATGAGAATTGCACCACCTCTTATGAATTCTTGACGCAGTGATACTTCTCGCCATCATTATTCATTCCTTGGTCCCATGTTGTCACAACCGGAATACCGACAAGTGAACCATGATGTGTGAAATCAACACTCTGAGCAACTCGTTGCTTGGTAGTTAATGGACAACACTCTCATTCTTAGCGTGCTGGTTATTGAATCATCATCCTAAGATTGATCGTGCTACCTAGTCCTTATTTTTGGTGCACTCTTCAATCAATGAGTTAGGATTTTGTCAAACCCTTGCTCAGTTGATCATATCGTCTTGCCCTGAAAGGCGAGATTGTTCTCGATCCTAGTAACATATCGGTGGTACGTGATTTTCCGAATATCTTCTCGGAAGTATCACCAGGTTGTCACCTGACCGCTATGTTGAATTCGTGATCAAGTTGGTTTTCCAATAAACCACCCGTTCTCCAAGAATCTGTGTTGGATACCCCTGAGCTAGTTGGTCAAGCTAAACAACAACTTGGAGAGTTGGAAGATAAAAGCTTGTCTAACTTAGTTCATTTCCAAAGGGATATCTTGTGTCTGTGTGTGTGTTGAAGAAAGATGATATCCTCATCAATTGGTCCTCGTGATCAATTAATGGACCTATCATCTTAACCAAACTTTGATTTGAGTATGGGCTATTATCAAATCAAATCAGAACCAACGTGTTCGTAATGTTATCTTACTCGTGGTTGATTCCTCGAGCATACACATTACATCTTTTGGGTCTGACCAATGCTATTCCCGTGTTTACTTAATTTTGGAACTCCATCTATATGGAAGCTTGGATGGATTGTTGCTGAGCCCATTGACAACATTTTCATCTTGTCCATGATTTTGTTGAGCATTAAGCTAGTGTTGGAAACTTTGTAAGCGTTGCCCTCGTGTCCCATTCATGAGGTATATGTTTGGATGAAAGAAGATACTTCCTCTAATTCACATGCACTTGATGTAAGTTGCCGCCGTGAATTCGAGAAAGTTTGTTTTTGCTTCCTCTGGAATCATCCCAAGTCAGTTATGCATGTGTGAAGTATTCTATGGTCTGTTAGACTGATCATCTTCGTTCCATATCAATTCTGTAGCACACCAAGCCACTGATTGATTTGTTCAAGGAAAAGAAGTTCCTTCTTAAGAGCAAGACTTATACAAGGACTTCAATATCCTCGATGATGGTTCCCCACCTGAACTCGGTAGTGTTTTATTATAAGACTACTACGTGGCCACGCTTGTCCGGGACAGCGTGTTCACAAGTTGTAGCAGAACCAACTCCTCTTCCTCTTTTGGATACCCAGACCCCCACACATCTGGATAACATGGGTTTTCTCGTCGTTCGAGTTCGCTTTCTTCACTGTTTGGGAGCGGATGGTGAAAATGTGCTTGAAAAGACCCCAGTGCGGTCGACACCCCAGGAAATTCTCGCACATGGATACGAATGCAGCAAGGTATGTGATGGTGTTGGGAGTAAAATGATGGAGTTGAGCCCCGAAGAAATTCAAGAAACCTCGAAAGAAGGGGTGTGGAGGAAGCGAGAAGCCACGGTCGACATGAGTGGCGAGCAGAACACACTCACACGGTCGCGGCTGTGGCTCCGTTTCCCCCTCTGGCAGCCGCGTAGACTCATGGACGATCAGCCCTAACTCGGCCATATAGTCCAAGTCTTCCTGCCGAAGTGAGGATCGGATCCAATCTCCCTGGATCCAACCCGACGGCAGCCCCGAGCGCGATGAAGATCCCCGATTTGTCTTCTTGCTTTTCGCCGCCCCTGTCGCCTTGTTCACGTGTTCCAGTGCCGTCGTTTTCTCCTTCCCCATGGTGGCGGAGCAGAGCCGTCGAGAGTGGAGAAGCTGAACGAGGTGAAGGAGCAAGAGGAAGAAGAAGGAGAATGGGCACGCACAGTGCAGACGCCTCGGCCTCGCCGCTTTTAAAGGCCTACTTCCGAGTGGCTGACGCGTGGGCCCGGGTGATCCTGTCAAATCCCTTAACAGTCGCACACGGGATACGTGGCGAAAAAGGTGGCGCGGAAATCGAAACGTCCTATTTATCTACTCCGCTTACCACGGCGCGCTCTGCCTGGCACGCTTCCACCAAAATTTCGAATCCCGCGAAATCCGGGATCGTCTACAACCGGTCACGCCAAAGATTCCATGTCAAGGATAACACTCGATGGGTGACGTTAAAAAACCAGTCGGCAATTCCTGAATCGATCAAGGCGACTGAAACGAAGCCGAAGTTCCAACAACTGGCCTCCATTTGGAGATGAAAGCAAGTGTCAAAGCAAGGTCAACTTCAACCTTCTTTTCACTCGGACCTCAATCCATTCGGGGGCTAATGATGAGGACATAGACCTGGGGTAGGGTAATAGGCCTGACCTAACGTCCTACCTAAGGTCCTTGTCCTAGAAGCAAAGAAGTTCAAGATTAAATAGAGGGGGCCCAACAAAGGTGTCGAGTGCAAGCCACTCGACCTACCATTCACTCGGAGACCCCTCCTTATTTAAGTCACTCGACCACTAAACCACTCGACGTGCAGAAGACCTAAAGCCACTCCGCTTAGCAATGATCGGGCGTTTACTAATATATTAATGATCATTTATAGCACTTTATTACGGACGTTACCTGTAACGCTCTCTCTTTATGTACATTGAAGCCTGTGTAACGGAGGGGGCAGGGGTCCTAGCGCACTCTATATAAGCCACCCCCTCCTCTGAGACAAGGGTTCGCACCCCTGTAAACAAACACATACATAATCCAGTCGACCGACTGCGGGCTCCGAGACGTAGGGCTGTTACTTCTTCCGAGAAGGGCCTGAACTTGTAAAACTCGTGTGTACAACTTCGCCATAGCTAGGATCTTGCCTCTCCATACTTACCCCCCTATTCTACTGTCATTCTTAGTACCACGACAGGACCTACATGTGCAAGACCAAATTGTTAAAACCCTAAATATTACAATGGTTCCTGCAATTGCACAATAATGTGCTATTAGACAATAGACCATGCACGTGCTAACGTCGATTGTAAACCTCAGTGCTTCCCATTGTTTCCCTGCAACACATATAAGGTAGTTAGTCATCGGGTTAAGTAAGGGTTCGCATGCCATCAGTAAAATATGTTTATGAAAAATAAGCACATTGCAGATTCATCAGATTAATTCAAGCCACGTGGAAAACCCATTTATCCAAACCAAGCATGATTCAGAACTAGGAAATATAGCACTTGTATATGTTTCTCATGTATTAAGTGCAGCCAAATTCGATTTATTCCACACATGCACAACAATACAAAATTCTACCCACGACAATTGGAGATCACATTGCAGAATTGAACCAAGCAGTTAACTAAACACCACAACAAATGAACAAAATATTAACTGAGCACCACATTGCACAATATAACATACTCCTAATAGAAGGATCAGACAGTTAACCAAACCAAGCATGCTTAACAACTTGGAAATATAGCAATTGTATTTGTTTCTCATGTATTTAGTACAGCCAAATTCGATTTATTTCTCACATGGTATACAATAACAGAATGCAGCCACAACAATTGGACATCGCATTGCAGAATTGAACCATGCAGTTAAGTAAACACCACAACAAATGAACCAAATATTAACTGAGCACCACATTGCACAATATAACATAATCCTAATAGAAGATCAGACAGTTAACCAAACCAAGCATGCTTAACAACTTGGAAATATAGCAATTGTATTTGTTTCTCATGTATTTACTACACCCAAATCCAATTTATTCCTCACATGGTATACAATAACAGAATACACCCACGACTATCGAACATCGCATTGCAGAATTGAACCAAACAGTTAACTAAACACCACAACACAAATGAACCAAACATTAACTGAGCACCACATTGCACAATGTATAACCAAACCAAGCATGCTTGACAACTTGGAAATACAGCAATTGTATTCGTTTCTCATGTATTTTGTAAAGATAAATTTGATTTATTTTTCACATGGAAGATAATACAAAATTGCAGCCTGAAGAATTGAACATCACATTTGCAGAATTGAACCAAACAGTTAACTGAAGATGACAAGTAATTAACAACAAAGTTAATAAGTGAGCACTACACTGCACGACATATAGAACATATACACTAGATCAACAGATTGCATGGTAAAATTAGATAGCACAATTCACTAGAAGTTGTTCAGGAAAGGCAGGAGCAGCACACGCAATGGGTAAAGCGAGCATGCTTAACCGGCGTAGCTAGAAAATGGCAAGGTGTTCCTCCAAGATCTGCGGGTCGGCACGAATGGCAGCCATCGCGACCTCATCCGCGCGTGCGGCCGCAATTTGCTTCTCCGCTGCCAAATGCTCCTTAAGATCCTGGCTATACTGCGTGCACAATGGCTTGGGGCGGCGCTTATTTGGTGGAGGGGTCGGTGATTTGGGTGGAACGTGCCTCACTCGCGCCGGCGGTCGGGGCATGTGGGATGTGGAAGGAGGAGGAGCATGGGGGTCGGGTGTGGATTACCTGCCTGGATAGGCTAGCCGAGCAGCGTGAAGGAGGGTCGCTGGTGAGGAGGCGGCGCTGCAAGCAAGGAGTGAAGGTTTAAACTTGGAAAGAAGGCGGAAATAGGGGAAATGTGGCTTTTGGTAAGGGGGAGGGGGCGGGGAGGTAGATATTTCCGCGGAAGCCAAAAATTTGGAATCGCTTCAGCGAAAAAACTGGCGCGCAAAGTGTCATCAGACACGGTCCCTTATTCAGAACTGTGTACGATATTTGAACATCACAAACGATTCAGATAGCTTAACCCGTGTGTGATGAGTTTGAACGTCAAAATTTTTTGTTCGAATTTCCCTGGTTACAGTGGTCATCCACGTCATTGCATAATTTGGGTACACAAAGGAGACTACAACACACCCACACTTCTTAATCGAGCAAGTTCAGCAATTAAACAGAGCTAGCTGACATAAATATTACTCTAACAAATGAAAGACCGACGCTCTTAATTAAATAAAACAAAGAGTACTACTACGGCTAGTGCTCGTCGATCTCCGCCGCCGCCTCCATGTCCAGCTCACGCCCGACGGTCTCCTATGGAAGGGGCTCCATGGCATCAATCGCACCATACTTGGCAAGCATCTCACCATCCGCCTCCGCCATATCTTTGGAATAGGCTGTGATGTCTACTACGCAACCTTCTTCTTGTAGACGTTGTTGGGCCTCCAAGTGCAGAGGTTTGTAGGACAGTAGCAAATTTCACTCAAGTGGATGACCTAAGGTTTATCAATCTACGGGAGGTGTAGAATGAAGATGGTCTCTCTCAAACAACCCTGCAACCAAATAACAAAGAGTCTCTTGTGTCCCAACACACCCAATATAATGGTAAATTGTATAGGTGCACTAGTTCGGCGAAGAGATGGTGATACAAGTGCAGTATGGATGATAGATATGAGTATTTGTAATATGAAAATATAAAAACATCAAGGTAACAAGTGGTAAAAGTGAGCGTAAACGGTATTGCAATGCGTTGAAACAAGGCCTAGGGTTCATACTTTCACTAGTGCAAGTTCTCTCAACAATAATAACATAATTGGATCATATAACTATCCCTCAACATGCAACAAAGAGTCACTCCAAAGTCACTAATAGCGGAGAACAAACGAAGAGATTATGGTAGGGTATGAAACCACCTCAAAGTTATTCTTTCGGATCGATCTATTCAAGAGTTCATACTAGAATAACACCTTAAGACACATATCAACCAAAACCCTAATGTCACCTAGATACTCCAATGTCACCTCAAGTATCCGTGGGTATGATTATACGATATGCATCACACAATCTCAGATTCATCTATTCAACCAACATAAAGAACTTCAAAGAGTGCCCCAAAGTTTCTACCAGGGAGTCAAGACGAAAACGTGTGCCAACCCCTATGCATAAGTTCACAATGTTACGGAACCCGCAAGTTGATCACCAAAACATACATCAAGTAGATCACGTGAATATCCCATTGTCACCACAGATAAGCACATGCAAGACATACATCAAGTGTTCTCAAATCCTTAAAGACTCAATCCGATAAGATAACTTCGAAGGGAAAACTCAATTCATTACAAGAGAGTAGAGGGGGAGAAACAACATAAGATCCAACTATAATAGCGAAGCTCACGATACATCAAGATCGTGCCACATCAAGAACACGAGAGAGAGATCAAACACATAGCTATTGGTGCATACCCTCAGCCCCAAGGGTGAACTACTCCCTCCTCGTCATGGAGAGCGCCGGGATGATGAAGATGGCCACCGGTGATGGATCCCCCCCTCCAGCAGGGTGCCGGAATGGGTCTAGATTGGTTTTCGGTGGCTACAGGGGCTTGCGGCGGCGGAACTCCCCATCTAGGTTATGTTCTGGGGGTTTCTGTATATATAAGAGGTTTTGGCGTCAGGAACAAGTCAGGGGGGTCTCCGGGCTGTCCACGAGGTAGGGGGGGACTCTTCTGGCCCAACTCTTTTACTCAGTGGCCTTCTTCTCGTCCAAAAATAAGCTCCGTCAAGTTTCAGGTCAATTGGACTCCGTTTGGTTTTCCTTTTCTGCGATACTCAAAAACAAGGAAAAAACAGAAACTGGCACTGGGCTCTAGGTTAATAGGTTAGTCCCAAAAATCATATAAAATAGCATATAAATGCATATAAAACACCCTAGAAGGATAATATAATAGCATGAATACTTCATAAATTATAGATACGTTGGAGACGTATAAGCATCCCCAAGCTTAATTCCTGCTCGTCCTCGAGTAGGTAAATGATAAAAGAAATAATTTATGAAGTGTGAATGCTAGCAGGTGCACAAGTTTGATCAATGAAAATTTCAATCACCTTTTCTAGCATCATTATATGTCATAATAGTAGCTCAACTCATAAAACTTTTCATGATCAAGTAACAAGCTATTCACATGTTAAATCATAGACCATAAACTTTCTTGAAAACTAACAAACTATGTTCTCAGTAATCAAACAATTGCAATTCATCTTATTTTCAGGAAGGGTCTATGTAAGAGCTTTGATTTAGCAAATCCCACATACTCAACTATCATATAGTCTTTCATGATTGCTACCACTCAAAGCATATTTTTGGAACAAATAGCATTCATCGAACACAGAGAAAGATAGGGGCTTAATGTTTCGCCTCCCAACCTTTTACCTCAAGGGTAATGTCAACAATAATAATTCATGATCAAATATATTTGAATAGCCATATATGCTTAGATCTTTCCCCATCACATGATGCTTGCCAACTAAAGAGTAGGTTGGAATGAGAAGGAATACTACTGACTCTTGTATAAAAGTAGAAGATAGACCCTTCGCAGAGGGAAGCAGGGATTAGCAGAGGTGCCAGAGCTCAAAGCTTTAAAACGGAGATGAAAATAATTTTGAGAGGTATGCTTTCATTGTAAACATAACGACCAAGAGTTCCCAATATCTTCCATACTAGATACATTATAGGCGGTTCCCAAACAGAAAGGTAAAGATTTTAATCCCCCTCCACCAACTATCACATTCCACGGCTTGTCCGAAACAACGGGTGCCGTCCAACTATCAACAATCCTGGGGGAGTTTTGTTTAAATGATTTGCGATTTTGTTTTTGATCTTTTGATCATAGGACCGGGCATCCCAGTTACCAGCCATTTTCTCGTGAATGATGAGCGGGGTCCACTCATCATGAGAATAACCCACCTAGCATGGAAGATACTGACAGCCCCTAGTCGCTACATGAGTGATTCGGGCATACAAAACAGATTATTATTTGAAGGTTTAGAGTTTGGCACATGCAAATTTACTTGGAACGGTATATAGGTAGATATGGTGGACGCTCATGGAATAAAGTTGGTTCAAGGAATTTGGATGCACAAGCAGTATTCCCGCTTAGTACAGATATTTTGGCTAGCAAAGGATTCTAAATAGCAAGCACCACATGTTAGAGGATCCATAACAATATAACCTCTATACAAATATACCCAAGCATAACTCATTATGTTGTCTTCCGTGTCCAACTTCAACTAATTTGCTCAGGTTTGAAAATAATTAATGGGGCTCACAATCATAGAAGATGTCCAAGATAGTATATTTATATGTGAAATCTCTCTTCCTTCAATATTCTTTCATGAATTGTTCAAGTGACCAATACAATGTTTGCTAACCTTCAATAATTTACCACCTCTGCTTCTTATATGTGAAGTCATTACTCCCCATGGGATAAGCATATGTAACATATATAATTTCAGATTTATCATATTCAAATCATTCAACCATTTACTCATAGGATATAAGTGAAGCACACGAGTAAATGACAAACTACTCCAAAAAGATATAAGTGAAGATCAATGAGTAGTTAAATAATTATGTAGCTATGTGAAGACTCTCTCTCATTTAAGAATTTCAGATCTTGGGATATTATTCAAACAGCAAGCAAAACAAAATAAAACGACCTTTCAAGGATAGCACTCATCATGTGAAGAAGCAAAAACTTTGGCTCAACCGATACTAACCGATAATTGTTGAAGAAGAAAGGTGGGATGCCTACCGGGGCATCCCCAAGCTTAGATGCTTGAGACTTCTTAAAATATTATCTTGGGATGCCTTGGGCATCCCCAATCTTGAGCTTTTATGTCTCCTTAATTCCTTTTATATCCCGGTTTCCCTAAATCTAAAAAAAACTTCATCCACACAAAACTCAACAAGAACTCGTGAGATAAGTTAGTATAAAACAATGCAAAAACCTTATCATTCTCTACTGTAACAAATCAAAAAAAATATTATTCAACATTGCATACTAAATGCCTCTGAATATTTAATACTCATGTCCTCGAATAGAATCATTAAACAAGCAAGCGTATGCAAACAATGCAAACATAACAGCAATCTGCCAAAACAGTACAGTCTATAAAGAAAGCAAGATTCATAATAATTCCCTAACTCCGAACATTATGAAATTCTACCACACTGTAGAAAATTTATCAGAGCTCAATATGAAAAAAAAATCAACATTTTATCATATTTTGACTTTTCTAGGGAATTTTTGCAACAGCGGTAAACTTTATGTTTTGAAACAGCAACATGTATACTTGCAAAATAAGCATGGTAAAGGCTATCCTTGACATTTTTATTGAAAATAGAGATGCAAAACATTATTCTAAATAACAGCAAGCAAATACTAACAAAATAAAATGACGCTCCAAGCAAAACACATATCATGTGGTGAATAAAATATACCTCCAAGTAAAGTTATCGATGAACGAAGACGAAAGATGGGATGCCATCCGGGGCATCCCCAAGCTTAGGCTTTTGGTCGTCCTTGAATATTACCTTGGGGTGCCTTGGGCATCCCCAAGCTTAGGCTCTTGCCACTCCTTATTCCATAGTCCATCGAATCTTTACCCAAAACTTGAAAACTTCACAACACAAAACTCAACAGAAAATCTTATGGGCTCCATTAGTATAAGAAAATAAAACCACCACTTAGGTACTGTTGTGAACTCATTCTAAATTCATATTGGTGTAATTTCTACTGTATTCCAACTTCTCTATGGTTCATACCCTCCGATACTACTCATAGATTCATCAAAATAAGCAAATAACATAATGAAAACAGAATCTGTCAAAAACAGAACAGTCTGTAGTAATCTGTATCAAACGTATACTTCTGGAACTCCACAAATTCTTAAATAAATTGGTGGACGTGAGGAATTTGTCTATTAATCTTCTGAAAAAAGAATCAACTTAAAAGCACTCTTCTGTAAAAAATGAAAGCTAATCTCGTGAGCGCAAAGTTTCGGTTTTTTACAGCATGATCACATTAACTTTCACCAAAGTCTTCCCAAAGGTTCTACTTGGCACTTTATTGAAACAAAATCTATAAAACATGATTACTACAGTAGCATAATCATGTGAACACACAAAAACAGTAGGGGTAAATATTGGATTGTCTCCCAACAAGCGCTTTTCTTTAATGCCTTTTTAGCTAGGCATGATGATTTCAATGATGCTCACATAAAAGATATTGAAACATAAAGAGAGCATCATGAAGAATATGACTAGAACATTTAAGTCTAACCCACTTCCTATGCATAGGGATTTTGTGAGCAATCAACTTATGGGAACCATAATCAACTAGCATAGGAAGGCAAAACAAGCAAATCTTCAATATTTTCAGCACATAGAGAGGAAACTTGATATTATTGCAATATGTAGAAGCATATGATCCTCTCTCATAATAATTTTCAGTAGCATCATGAATGAATTCAACCATATAACCAGCATATAAAGCATTCTTTTCATGATCTACTTGCATAGAAATTTTACTACTCTCCACATAAGCAAATTTATTCTCATCAATAGTAGTGGGAGCAAACTCAACAAAATAACTATCATGTGAGCCATAATCCAATCGAAAATTAAAATCATGATGACAAGCTTCATGGTTATCATTATTCTTTATAGCATACGTGTCATCACAATAATGATCATAAATAGGAGGCATGCTTTCATCATAATAAATTTTCTCATCAAAACTTGGGGGACTAAACATATCATCTTCATCAAACATAGCATCCCCAAGCTTGTGGCTTTGCATATCATTAGCATCATGGGTATTCAAAGAATTCATACTAACAACATTGCAATCATGCTCAGCATTCACATACTTTATGCCAAGAATTCTATGTAATTCTTCTTCTAGTACTTGAGCACAATTTTCCTTCCCATCATTTTCAAGAAAGACATTAAAAAGATGAAGCATATGAGGCAACCTTAATTCCATTTTTTTTGTAGTTTTCTTTTATAGACTAAACTAGTGATAAAACAAGAAACCAAAAGATTTGATTGCAAGATCTAAAGATATACCTTCAAGCACTAACCTCCCCGGCAACGGCGCCAGAAAAGAGCTTGATGTCTACTACGCAACCTTCTTCTTGTAGACGTTGTTGGGCCTCCAAGTGCAGAGGTTTGTAGGACAGTAGCAAATTTCTCTCAAGTGGATGACCTAAGGTTTATCAATCCATGGGAGGTGTAGGATGAAAATGGTCTCTCTCAAACAACCCTCCAACCAAATAACAAAGAGTCTCTTGTGTCCCCAACACACCCAATACAATCGTAAATTGTATAGGTGCACTAGTTCGGTGAAGAGATGGTGATACAAGTGCATTATGGATGATAGATATGAGTATTTGTAATCTGAAAATATAAAAACAGCAAGGTAACAAGTGGTAAAAGTGAGTGTAAACGGTGTTGCAATGCGTTGAAGCAAGGCCTAGTGTTCATACTTTCACTAGTGCAAGTTCTCTCAACAATAATAACATAATTGGATCATATAACTATCTCTCAACATGCAACAAAGAGTCACTCCAAAGTCACTAATAGCGGAGAACAAACGAAGAGATTATGGTAGGGTACGAAACCACCTCAAAGTTATTCTTTCGGATCGATCTATTCAAGAGTTCGTCCTAGAATAACACCTTAAAACACATATCAACGAAAACACTAATGTCACCAAGATACTCCAATGTCACCTCAAGTATCCGTGGGTATGATTATACGATATGCATCACACAATCTCAGATTCATCTATTCAACCAACACAAAGAACTTCAAAGTGTGCCCCAAAGTTTCTACCGGAGAGTCAAGACAAAAACGTGTGCCAACCCCTATGCATAAGTTCACAATGTTACGGAACCCGCAAGTTGATCACCAAAACATACATCAAGTAGATCACGCGAATATCCCATTGTCACCACAGATAAGCAGATGCATCAAGTGTTCTCAAATCCTTAAAGACTCAATCCAATAGGATAACTTCGAAGGGAAAACTCAATTCATTACAAGAGAGTAGAGGGAGAGAAACATCATAAGATCCAACTATAATAGCAAAGCTCGCGATACATCAAGATCGTGCCACATCAAGAACATGAGAGAGAGAGAGATCAAACACATAGCTACTGGTACATATCCTCAGCCCCGTGGGTGAACTACTCCCTCCTCGTCATGGAGAGCGCCGGAATGATGAAGATGGCCACCGGTGCTGGATCCCCCCCCCGGCAGGGTGCCGGAACGGGTCTAGATTGGTTTTCGGTGGCTACAGAGGCTTGCGGCGGCGGAACTCCTAATCTAGGTTATGTTCTAGGGTTTTTTGTATATATAAGAGGTTTTGGCATCGGGAACAAGTCAGGAGGGTCTCCGGGCTGTCCACGAGGCAGGGGGGCGCGCCCGGGGGGTGGGCGTGCCTCCCACCCTCATGGGCAGCCCGAGACTTCTGGCCCAACTCTTTTACTCCATGGCCTTCTTCTGGTCCAAAAATAAGCTCCGTCAAGTTTCAGGTCAATTGGACTCCGTTTGGTTTTCCTTTTCTGCGATACTCAAAAACAAGGAAAAAACAGAAACTGGCACTGGGCTCTAGGTTAATAGGTTAGTCCCAAAAATCATATAAAATAGCATATAAATGCATATAAACATCCTAGAAGGATAATATAAAAGCATGAATACTTCATAAATTATAGATACGTTGGAGACGTATCAGGCCGCCACGAGGTGGGCGTGGGTGGCCGCGATCTGGACTTTGGCGGGCTCTGTCGTGGCAAGGTATGCCACGCAAGAACGAATGGCTGCTCGAACTCTCTCGGCGATTGCCAACTCTTCGGCCGTGGGTTGCCGACCGTTGTCGGAGAAGCTTCGTTCGATTTGTGCGGTGACCGCCACGAGCTGGGCGTGGACGGCCTGGACATGGTGGTGGGTGGCCTCCATCAGGGCTAAGGCCGCCGCTGCGGAACGGACAGCTGACGTGCTGATCTCGCCAGTTGCTATCCCCGAGGCAGATGCTGCTGCCGCCGCCTGAGAAGCAAGAGCGGCCGTTTGGGCTGCCTTGGCCGCCCGGACGCACATTGCGGTCGCCCTCACGAAGCTTGTCAGCACGCGCCTGGAGGCTGCAGCCGCGCTCTCGCCGGAGTGGGCCGCCGAAGTTGCCCTCATGACGCGGATCCATGTCCCCATCTTTCACCGGCGGCGATTGAACAATGAAATGATATTTGGGGAGTGAGCTAGTGTGCTTGACACGCCGGCTGTGGACTGTAGCCAATGCACCTTCTCGTGTAAGCCATAGGTGTACTATACACCGACGGTGCTCCAAGATATTTTGTGCTGCATCTCACACGGTTGGTGATAATAAACTATGTGCGATCTACTTGATTTTTCGTCTTGATTTGAATTACGTAATGGGGTCACAGCTGCAAAGGATTTTGTTTGAATTGCTAGAACTTTTATCTGCAGTGAACATGCAACTATAGGTGTGTCATCAAAAAAATTGGAATTATTCAGGGTTCCTTTGGACGTTTTTATACATTAACTTGGTTTTGTAGGCATTTCAGGTGCATAATTCAAATTTGAACTACATGCACATGCTCCTGTGCAAATAAACTGGTTGAAAAATCAAATCTGTGTCCTTGGTTGCATGCTTTGGTCCCATGCAAGAAATGGGAATGAATTTCAAACACCCTGCCACCGTCACTCGGCCACAAACATTGAGATACCAGGTTTTTAAATTCTAGTAAATCCAAAACTTGTCTGAATTCATGAAACTTGGCATGCTATCATGGACCCGCGTCAACATGTCGCGGTAAAAATTCTGTCCCATTTGGGGCAGGTTTGGGTATAAGCGTCTCACAAACCAGAGCTTCTCACAACAAGCGTGATGGTTTCGGTAGGGAACGTGCCACCTTTGGGGACGAAACAATATCCGTTGCCTCTTATTGCTTCCAAAAAAATTCTAGGGTCAACATAGAACAACAGGAGTGTTGTGTTTAATTTTGGAATTTTTCGGGGTTCGTTTGGACATTTCTATACATTAACCTGGTTTTGTAGGCATTTCAGGTGCATAATTCAAATTTGAACTACATGCACATGCTGCGGTGCATATAAACTGGTTGAAAAATCAAATATGTGTCCTTGGTTGCATGCTTAGGTCCCATGCAAGAAATGGGAATGAATTTCAAACACCCTGCAACCGTCACTACTAGAAAAAGGCTTACTAGTGGCGCACCAGTTTTGCCTACTAATGGCGCACCACTGGTGCGCCACTAGCATCACGCCACTAGTATTTTTTACTAATGGCGCACCAGTGGTGCGCCATTAGTATCTGGTATACTAATGGCGCAACACTGGTGCGCCATTGGTATATGCCATGGTGCACCATTAGTATAGGCCACTGGTGCGCCATTAGTATAGGCCACGGTGCGCCATTAGTATTTTTGAATTTTGAAGGCGGGAAAATAGTAGTGGCGCACCGTCTAACCCCCACCGTGCGCCATTGCTATTTTTGAATTTTGAATTTGGATCTGGATCGCGATTTTTTTGCCCATTTTTTGCTCGTTTTTTTTGGCTCGTTTTTTTGCACGATATTATTTCAAATTTTGTTCCTGTTTTTGGATCTTGTACGTTCTTTTGCCGTGTTCTTTTGCCGGAGAGGAGTTCGCCAGAGAGGAGGAGGAGGAGGTCGCCGGAGAGGTGCTCGCCTACATCGCCGGAGAGGAGGAGGAGGTCGCCGGAGAGGAGTTCACCGGAGCATCGGAGAGGAGGAAGGAGAAACCATGAGGGGAGCTCACCGAAGAGGAGGGAGGAGGAGCTCACCGGAGAGGAGGGAGTGGGAGCTCACCGGAGAGGAGGGAGGAGGAGCTCACCGGAGAGGAGGGAGGAGGAGCTCACCGGAGAGGAGGGAGGAGGGGCTCACCGGAGAGGAGGGAGGAGGAGCTCACCGGAGAGGAGGGAGAAGGAGATGAAGTGGAGGAGAGGTGGAGTGGAGGAGAAGAATGAAGAGGTAAGGAGGAGAGGACACGCCCAGCCATATATACGGCATAGTAATGGCGCACCATGGGCAGGTGCGCCATTAGTAACTTTTTTTTTATTTTTTTTATTTATTTTGAATTTTGAAGGCGGGAAGATACTAATGGCGCACCATGGGCAGGTGCGCCATTAGTAACTTTTTTTTTATTTTTTGATTTATTTTGAATTTTGAAGGCGGGAAGATACTAATGGCGCACCATGGGCAGGTGCGCCATTAGTAACTTTTTTTTTATCTTTTTTATTTATTTTGAATTTCGAAGGCGGGAAGATAGTAATGGCGCACCACGGGCAGGTGCGCCATTAGTAAGTTTGATTTTTTTTGAATTTTTTTGCCTCTCCAGATCTTAAAAGCCCCGTATCTTTTTTCTGTAAGTTTTTTGAGGATTTTGAAAATGTTTAACGGGGTTCCCCCGGTTAAATTCGGATGTAACTTTTCGAGTAGATGATTTTTCATATAAAAAACTTTTTCATCCGAGTTCGTATGCAAAAGTTATGCCCATTTTAAGAAATTCCAGAGAGATTTTGCAAATAAAGTCGAAATTCATATTTGTTAATTTTCCCAACAACTAGACCACATATCACATGGGAAACTTGTTTTATTTTATTTTTTTAACATTTCCATCATTTTCTTTCATTTTTTTAAACTGAAAAGGCGGTCCAGGGGGGGTGCATTCGGTGGAATGGGCCAAGTTACTAATGGCGCACCGTGGGGGTGGTGCGCCATTAGTAGTTCAACTAGTAATGGCGCACCACCCCAACCGTGCGCCATTAGTACTTTTTCAAAAAAATAAAAAAATTGAAATAAAATTTGTAACAAAATTACTAATGGCGCACCTGTGAGTGGTGCGCCATTAGTAGTTCAACTAGTAATGGCGCACCGTGGGAGTGGTGCGCCATTAGTAGTTGAACTTGTAATGGCGCACCGTCCCACGGTGCGCCATTAGTAGTTTAAAAAATAAAAATAAAAAAATTTGAAAAAAAAAATTGAAACATAATTACTAATGGCGCATCGTGGGATGGTGCGTCATTACTAGTTGAACTACTAATGGCGCACCATCCCACGGTGCGCCATTAGTAGTTTTGAAAAAATTAAAAAAAATTACTAACGGCGCACCGTGGATGTGGTGCGCCATTAGTATTTTCACACTAATGGCGCACCAACACATGGTGCGCCATTAGTATATAGTAATGGCGCACCACATGTCTGGTGCGCCATTAGTGGCCATATCATCTATAGCCCTTTTCCTAGTAGTGCGTCACTTGGCCGCAAACATTGAGATACTTGGTTTTCAAATTCTAGTAAATCCAAAACTCATCTGAAATTCATGAAACTTGGCATGCTATCATGGAGCGACATCAACATGCCGTGGTAATTTTTTTCCCATTTGGGGCAGGTTTGGGTATAAGCTTCTCCCAAACCAGAGCTTCTCACAACAAGCGGGATGGTTTCGGTAGGGAACGTGCCACCTTTGGGGACGAAACGATATCCGTTGCCTCTTATTGCTTTTTAAAATTTTCTAGTCTCGACATAGAACAACAGGAGTGTGGTGTTTAATTTTTGAATTTTTCGGGCTTCGTTGGGACATTTTATTAACTTGGCTTTGTAGGCATTTCAGGTGCATAATTCAAATTTGAACAACATGCACATGCTCAAGTGCATATAAACTGGTTGAAAAATGAAATCTGTGTCCTTGGTTGCATGCTTTGGTCACATGCAAGAAATGGGAATGAATTTCAAACACTCTGCCACCATCACTCGGCTGCAAACATTGAGATACCTGGTTTTAAAATTCTAGTAAATCCAAAACTTGTCTGAAATTCATGAAACTTGGCACGCTATCATGGAGCGGCATCAACATGCCATGGTAAAAATATTGTCCCATTTGAGGCTGGTTTGGGTATAAGCGTCTCACAAACCAGAGCTTCTCATAACAAGTTGTTGGGGAACGCAGTAATTTCAAAAAAATTCATACGATCACGCAAGATCTATCTAGGTGATGCATAGCAACGAGAGGGGAGAGTGTTGTCTACGTACCCTGTAGACCGAAAGCGGAAGTGTTATGACAACGCGGTTGATGTAGTCGTACGTCTTCACGATCCGACCGATCCTAGCACCGAACGTACGGCACCTCCGCGATCTGCACACGTTCAGCTCGGTGACATCCCACGAACTCTAGATCCAGCTGAGGTCGAGGGAGAGTTTCGTCAGCATGACGCGTGATGATGGTGTTGATGATGTTACCGACGCAGGGCTTCGCCTAAGCACTGCAACGATATGACCGAGGTGGAAATCTGTGGAGGGGGGCACCGCACATGGCTAAGACAACTGTCAACTTGTGTGTTCTAGGGTGCCTCCCTGCCCCCGTATATAAAGGAGGAAGGGGCAGGCTGGCCGGCCCTCATAGGGCGCGCCCCAAGTAGGATTCCTACTAGGAATCCTATTCCTAGTAGGTTTCCAACAAGGGAAGAGAGGGGGAAGGAAGGAGAGGGAGAGAGGGAGAAGGAAAGGGGGGCGCCGCCCCCCCTTCCCTAGTCCAATTTGGATCCAAGGGGGAGGGGCGTGTGGCCTGTCCTAGCCGCCCCTCTCTCTCTCCACTAAGGCCCATGTGGCCCATTAGTTCCCCCGGGGGGTTCCGGTAACCCTCCGGCACTCCGGTTTTATCCGAAACTTCTCCGGAACATTTCCGAAATGTCCGAATATAGTCGTCCAATATATCAATCTTTATGTCTCTACCATTTCGAGACTCCTCGTCATGTCCGTGATCACATCCGGGACTCCGAACTACCTTCGGTACATCAAAACACATAAACTCATAATACCGATCACCATCGAACGTTAAGCGTGCGGACCCTACGGGTTCGAGAACTATGTAAACATGACCGAGACTCACTTCCGGGCAATAACCAACAGCGGAACCTGGATGCTCATATTGGTTCCTACAAATTCTACGAAGATCTTTATCGGTCAAACCGCATAACAACATACGTTGTTCCCTTTGTCATCAGTATGTTACTTGCCCGAGATTCAATCGTCGGTATCTCAATACCTAGTTCAATCTCGTTACCGGCAAGTCTCTTTACTCGTTCTGTAATGCATCATCCTGCAACTAACTCATTAGTCACATTGCTTGCAAGGCTTATAGTGATGTGCATTACCGAGAGGGCCCAGAGATACCTCTCCGAAACACAGAGTGACAAATCCTAATCTCGATCTATGCCAACCCAACAAACACCATCGGAGACACCTGTAGAGCATCTTTATAATCACCCAGTTATGTTGTGACGTTTGATTAGCACACTAAGTGTTCCTCCGGTATTCGGGAGTTGCATAATCTCATAGTCATAGGAACATGTATAAGTTATGAAGAAAGTAATAGCAACAAATTAAACGATCATAGTGCTAAGCTAACGGATGGGTCATGTCAATCACATCATTCTCTAATGATGTGATCCCGTTCATCAAATGACAACTCATGTCAATGGCTAGGAAACTTAACCATCTTTGATCAACGAGCTAGTCAAGTAGAGGCATACTAGTGACGCTCTTTTTGTCTATGTATTCACACATGTACTAAGTTTCTAGTTAATACAATTCTAGCATGAATAATAAACATTTATCATGATATAAGGAAATATAAATAACAACTTTATTATTGCCTCTAGGGCATATATCCTTCAGTCTCCCACTTGCAGTAGAGTCAATAATCTAGATTACATTGTAATTATTCTAACACCCATGGAGTCTTGGTGCTGATCTATGTTTGCTCGTGAGAGAGGCTTAGTCAACGGGTCTGCAACATTCAGATTCGTATGTATCCTGCAAATCTCTATCTCCCCTTGCGACACTTGACGACGGATGGAATTGAAGCGTCTCTTGATGTGCTTGGTTCTCTTGTGAAATCTGGATTCCTTCGCCAAGGCAATTGCTCCAGTATTGTCACAAAAGATTTTCATTGGACCCGATGCACTAGGTATGACACCTAGATCGGATATGGACTCCTTCATCCAGACTCCTTCATTTGCTACTTCTGAAGCAGCTATGTATTCCGCTTCACACGTAGATCCTACCACAACGCTCTGTTTAGAACTGCACCAACTGACAGCTCCACCGTTCAATATAAACACATATCCGGTTTGCGACTTAGAGTCATCCGGATCAGTGTCAAAGCTTGCATCGACGTAACCTTTTACAACGAGCTCTTTGTCACCTCCACAAACGAGAAACATATCCTTAGTCCTTATCAGGTATTTCAGGATGTTCTTGACCGTTGTCCAGTGATCCACTCCTGGATTACTTTGGTACCTCACTACTATACTTATAGCAAGGCACACATCAGATCTGGTACACAGCATTGCATACATGATAGAACCTATGGCTGAAGCATAGGGAATGACTTTCATTTTCTCTCTACCTTCTGCAGTGGTCGGGCATTGAGTCTCACTCAACTTCACACCTTGTAACACAGGCAAGAACCCTTTATTTGACTGGTCCATTTTGAACTTCTTGAAAATCTTATCAAGGTATGTGCTTTGTGAAAGTCCAATTAAGCGTCTTGATCTATCTCTATAGATCTTGATGCCCAATATATAAGCAGCTTCACCGAGGTCTTTCATTGAAAAATTCTTATTCAAGTATCCTTTTATGCTATCCAGAAATACTGTATCATTTCCAATCAGCAATATGATATCCACATATAATATTAGACATGCTACAGAGCTCCCACTCACTTTCTTGTAAATACAGGCTTCTCCAAAAGTCTGTATAAAACCATATGCTTTGATCACACCATCAAAACATTTATTCCAACTCCGAGAGGCTTGCACCAGTCCATAAATGGATCGCTGGAGCTTGCACACTTTTCTAGTATCCTTTGGATCTACAAAACCTTCTGGTTGCATCATATACAAGTCTTCTTCCAGAAATCCATTCAGGAATGCAGTTTTGACATCCATTTGCCAAATTTCATAATCATAAAATGCGGCAATTGCTAACATGATTCGGACAGACTTAAGCATCGCTACGGGTGAGAAAGTCTCATCATAGTCAACTCCTTGAACTTGTCGAAAACCTTTCGCAACAAGTCGAGCTTTGTAGACAGTAACATTACCGCCAGCGTCAGTCTTCTTCTTTAAGATCCATTTATTCTCGATGGCTTGCCGATCATCGGTCAAGTAAACCAAAGTCCACAATTTGTTCTCATACATGGATCCCATCTCAGATTTCATGGCCTCAAGCCATTTTGCGGAATCTGGGCACATCACCACTTCCTCATAGTTCGTAGGTTCGTTATGGTCTAGTAACATGACGTCCAGAATAGAATTACCGTACCACTCTAGTGCGGATCTTACTCTGGTTGACCTACGTGGTTCTGTAGTAACTTGATCTGAAGTTTCATGATCACTATCATTAGCTTCCTCAGTAATTGGTGTAGGAATCACTGGAACCGATTTCTGTGATGAACTACTTTCCAATTCGGGAGAAGGTACAATTACCTCATCAAGTTCTACTTTCCTCCCACTCACTTCTTTTGAGAGAAACTCCTCTAGAAAGGATCCATTCTTAGCAACGAATATCTTGCCTTTAGATCTGTGATAGAAGGTGTACCCAACAGTCTCCTTTGGGTATCCTATGAAGACACATTTCTCCGATTTGGGTTCGAGCTTATCAGGTTGAAGCTTTTTCACATAAGCATCGCAGCCTCAAACTTTCAGAAATGACAACTTGGGTTTCTTGCCAAACCATAGTTCATAAGGTGTCATCTCAACGGATTTAGATGGTGCCCTATTTAATGTGAATGCAGCCGTCTCTAAAGCATAAACCCAAAACGATAGCGGTAAATCAGTAAGAGACATCATAGATCGCACCATATCTAATAAAGTGCGGTTACGACGTTCAGACACACCATTACGCTATGGTGTTGCGGGTGGCGTGAGTTGCGAAACTATTCCGCATTGTTTCAAATGAAGACCAAACTCGTAACTCAAATATTCTCCTCCATGATCAGGTTGTAGAAACTTTATTTTCTTGTTATGATGATTTTCCACTTCACTCTGAAATTCTTTGAACTTCTCAAATGTTTCAGACTTATGTTTCATCAAGTAGATATACCCATATCTCAAATCATCTATGAAGGTCAGAAAATAACGATACCCGTCGTGAGCGTCAACACTCATCGGACCGCATACATCAGTATGTATTAGTTCCAACAAGTCTGTTGCTCGCTCCATTGTTCCGGAGAACGGAGTCTTAGTCATCTTTCCCATGAGGCATGGTTCACAAGTATCAAGTGATTCATAATCAAGTGATTCCAAAAGCCCATCAGCACGGAGTTTCTTCGTGTGTTTTACACCAATATGACCTAAACGGCAGTGCCACAAATAAGTTGCACTATCATTATTGAACTTATATCTTTTGGCTTCAATACTATGAATATGTGTATCACTACTATCGAGATTCAACAAAAATAGACCACTCATCAAGGGTGCATGACCATAAAAGATATTACTCATGTAAATAGAACAACCATTATTCTATGATTTAAATGAATAACCGTCTCGCATCAAACAAGATCCAGGTATAATGTTCAAGCTCAACGCTGGCACCAAATAACAATTATTCAGGTCTAAAACTAATCCAGAAGGTAGATGTAGAGGTAGCGTGCCGACCGCGATCACATCAACTTTGGAACCATTTCCCACGTGCATCGTCACCTCGCCCTTAGCCAATCTTTGCTTAATCCGTAGCCCCTATTTCGAGTTGCAAATATGAGCAACAGAACTAGTATCAAATACCTAGGCGCTACTGCGAGCATTAGTTAAGTACACATCAATAACATGTATATCAAATATACCTTTCACTTTGCCATCCTTCTTATCCGCCAAATACTTGGGGCAGTTCCGCTTCTAGTGACCAGTCCCTTTGAAGTAGAAACACTCAGTCTCAGGCTTAGGTCTAGACTTGGGCTTCTTCACTTGAGCAGCAACTTGCTTGCCATTCTTCTTGAAGTTCCCCTTCTTCCCTTTGCCCTTCTTCTTGAAACTGGTGGTCTTGTTGACCGTCAACACTTGATGCTCCTTCTTGATTTCTACCTCCGCAGCTTTTAGCATCGCGAAGAGCTCGGGAATTGTCTTATCCATCCCTTGCATAGTATAGTTCATCATGAAGCTTTTGTAGCTTGGTGGCAGTGATTGAAGAACTATGTCAATGACACTATCATCAGGAAGATTAACTCCCAGTTGAGTCAAGTGGTTGTGGTACCCAGACATTCTGAGTATATGTTCACTGACAGAACAATTTTCCTCCATTTTGCAATTGTAGAACTTATTGGAGACTTCATATCTCTTAATCCGGGCATTTGCTTGAAATATTAACTTCAACTCGTCAAACATCTCATATGCTCCGTGACGTTCAAAACGTCATTGAAGTCCCGGTTCTAAGCCGTAAAGCATGACACACTGAACTATCGAGTAGTCATCAGCTTTACTCTGCCAGACGTTCTTAACGTCATCAGCAGCATCAGCAGCAGGCTTGGCACCTAGCGGTGCTTCCAGGACGTAATTCTTCTGTGCAGCAATGAGGATAATCCTCAAGTTAAGGACCCAGTCCGTGTTGTTGCTACCATCATCTTTCAACTTAGCTTTCTCTAGGAACGCATTAAAATTCAATGGGACAGTAGCACGGGCCATTTATCTACAATAACATAGACATGCAAAATACTATCAGGTACTAAGTTCATGATAAATTAAAAGTTCAATTAATCATATTACTTAAGAAATCCCACTTAGATAGACATCCCTCTAATAATCTAAGTGATCACGTGATCCAAATAAACTAAACCATGTCCGATCATCACGTGAGATGGAGTAGTTTTCAATGCTGAACATCACTATGTTGATCATATCTACTATATGATTCCCGTAAGGCGGTTGCTGCTCTTCTTTGGCCGCAAGAAAGCTAATTTTCGGAAAAAAAACCTTGGTGAAGGTTTCAATCCAATTGGAGTTACGGATCTCCGGTGATAAAAGAAACAGTGAAAGGGCATAATCCAGAACGCACAAACAGAGAGAGACAGAGAGACAGATCCAATCTCGGAGGGGCTCTCGCCCCTCCCATGCCATGGAGACCAAGGACTAGAGGGGAAACCCTTCTCCCGTCTAGGGAGGAGGTCAAGGAAGAAGAAGGAGGAGGGGGGCTCTCTCCCCCTCGCTTCCGGAGGAGCCGGAGTGCCACCGGGGGCCATCATCATCACCGCAATCTTCACCAACAACTTCATCGCCATCATCACCAACTCTTCCCCCCTCTATGCAGCAGAGCATGGTGCTCTACGCTATATATTATTTCCCAATGATGTATGGCTATCCTATGATGTTTGAGTAGATCAGTTTTGTCCTATGGGTTAATTGATGATCGTGATTGGTTTGAGTTGCATGTTTTATTATTGGTGCTTTCCTATGGTGCTCTCCGTGCCGCGCAAGCGTGAGGGATCCCCGCTGTAGGGTTTGCAATATGTTCATGATTTTCTTATGGTGGGTGGCGTGAGTGACAGAAGCACATACCCGAGTAAGTAGGTTGTTTGTGTATGGGAATAAAGAGGACTTGATACTTTAATGCTATGGTTGGGTTTTACCTTAATGATCTTTAGTAGTTGCGGACGCTTGCTAGAGTTCCAATCATAAGTGCATATGATCCAAGTAGAGAAAGTATGTTATCTTATGCCTCTCCCTCAAATAAAATTGCAATAACGAATACCGGTCTAGTTATCGATTGCCTAGGGACAATTAACTTTCTCGTAATAAAAAGCTCTCTACTAAAACTAATCTAGTTGTGTCTTTATCTAAAAGCCCCTCCTTTTTATTTACGTGGTCTTTATTATCTTGCAAACCTATCCAAAAACACCTACAAAGTACTTCTAGTTTGATACTTGTTCTAGGTAAAGCAAACGTTAAGCGTGCGTTGAGTTGTATCGGTGGTGAATAGAACTTCAGGGAATGTTTGTTCTACCTTTAGCTCCTCGTTGGGTTCGACACTCTTACTTTTTACTTGTGGGTTATCAAGACCTTTTTCTGGCGCCATTGCCGGGGAGTTATAGCGTGGGGTGAATATTCTCGTGTGTGCTTGTTTGCTTTATCACTAAGTAATTTTTATTTGTTGTTCTTAGTTGTTCTCTATCATTAGTTATGGATATGGAACACGAAATACCAAAAAAATTAGGTTTACTTGCTACTCATGGAGATGGGGAACCTCCTAAAACCCTCGATGCTCATTATGTGAAAGATATTATGTACTACTTTAATAATCCTGAGAAAACCCCATTCAATTATGTAATGGGAGACACGTTGGATCAACGTGAATACTTTAGGGATTATCGCTTGACTCAAAAAGGGAAACTATTATTGGATCAAATTCATATATTGAAGGGGTATGCTCGGGAGCTTTGCTTGAGATATGATTATACTTGTTGCTCTAGGATGAAGGATCCACACCTTCTGTAACGCCCACGATGCGGCTATATCTCCCACGTGTCGAGGCACGACTTAGAGGCATAACCGCATAGTGGTTTTGTCGCAAGAAGGGTCATCTTCACACAATCCCATGTAATGAACAAGAATGGGATAAAGAGTTGGCTTACAATCGCCACTTCACACAATACATAAATATCATCATACATCATCCAAAATACAAACATATAGACCGACTACGGTCAAAATCCAGATGAAAATAAGACAACCCCAAATGCTAGATCCCCGATCGTCCCAACTGGGCTCCACTACTGATCATCAGGAAAAGACACATAGTAACGACCACGTTCTTCGTCGAACTCCCACTTGAGATCGACGCCATCATCTGCACTGGCATCGTCGGCACCTGCAACTGGTGTTGGAAGTATCTGTGAGTCACGGGGACTCAGCAATCTCACACCCGCGAGATCAAGACTATTTAAGCTTATAGGACAGAGAGGTGCAAAGAGGTGGAGCTGCAGCGGCAAAAACATATATGGTGGCTAACTTGCGCAAATGAGAGCGAGAAGAGAAGCAAAGGAACGGACGTCATCTAGCAATGACCAAGAAGAGGTCCTGAACACTTACTTACGTCAAACATAACACAGACCGTGTTCACTTCCCGGATTCCGCCGAGAAGAGACCATCACGGCTACACACGCACTTGGTGTATTTTAATTGGGTCAAGTGACAAGTTATCTAAAACCGGACATTAACAAATTCCCATCTGCCTCATAACCGCGGGCACGGCTTTCGAAAGATATTACCCTGCAGGGGTGTCCCAACTTAGCCCATCATAAGCTCTCACGGTCAACGAAGGATAAACCTTCTCCCGGAAAAACCCGATCAGTCTCGGAATCCCGGTTTACAAGACATCTCGACAATGGTAAAACAAGACCAGCAAAGCCACCCGAATGTGCCGACAAATCCCGATAGGAGCTGCACATATCTCGTTCTCAGGGCACACCGGATGAGACATCCTACGAGTAAAACCAGACCTCGAGTTTCCAGGAGGTGGCCCCGCAGTCTGCTCAGTTTGGACCAACACTCGAAGGAGCACTGGCCCGGGGGGGTTAAAATAAGATGACCCTTGGGCTCGCGAAAACCCGGGGGAAAAGGCTTAGGTAGCAACTGGTAAAACCAAGGTTGGGCCATGCTGGAGGAGTTTTATTCAAGGCGAACTGTCAAGGGGGTCCCATAAATCACCCGACCGCGTAAGGAACGCAAACTCAAGGAACATAATCCCGGTATAACAGTACTAGGGCGGCAAGAGTGGAACAAAACACCAGGCATAAGGCCGAGCCTTCCACCCTTTACCAAAATATATAGATGCATTAATTAAATAAGAGATATTGTGATATCCCAACATATCCATGTTCCGACATGGAACAAGCTTCAACTTCGCCTGCAACTAGCAACGCTATAAGAGGGGCTGAGCAAAAGCGGTAACATAGCCAAACAACGGTTTGCTAGGAAAGGATGGTTAGGGGCTGACATGGCTGAAATAGGAGACATGATATAGCAAGTGATAGGTAGCGAGCATGGCAATAGAGCGAACAACTAGCATAGCAAAGATAGAAGTGATTTCGAGGGGTGGTCATCTTGCCTGCAAGATTCTCAGAGTTGTCGAAAGCTTGATCCTCGTAAGTGTACTCGACAGGTTCCTCGTTCACGAACTCGTCTCCCGGCTCTACCCAAGACAAGAATACAAACAAATGGAACGACAATCAACAACGAGAAATGCGCAAGCAACATGATGCAAGACATATATGATATGCAAGTTATGATATGCGATGCATATGCGTGCTCCGGAAGGAAAATGATGAACATGGCAGTAAATTTGCAAACCAAGCATGCCACTGGAAAGATGAGATGATTTCGGTCGAAATCGATATAAAGATCACCGGAATCGGATGCACGGTTTGCAAATGGCAAGCAAAACAAGAATGACAATAATCTGCGATAAACAGCAAGATAGCACTTAAAATACAACAAGTAACAATACTACAGCATCCCAACATAGCAACAAAGCACATGGAAGTAATCTACAGGAGATGCTTGACAAAAGATGAACACTGAGCTACTGCTAGTTCACAACATATCAAGCTCAAATAGGCATGGCAATAGTGCAAAAGATTACAGGTTCACAGACTTAGTGAAAAACTGGACATGGCAGAAATCAGCATCAGGTAGCAATGTTCAGAGCACGAAATCAACATGCTACAGGAACTTAACATAGCAAAACAAGGCATGGTAGTGTTCTACTAAATGCACATGACAAAAGTACCTTACTGACCATAAGCCAAAAAGAACCAGAAGATATGATGGCAAGCATGTAAACATAGCAAGTTTCGTTATCAGGTTTCAGACTTAGCAGAAAACAGAGCATGGCAGAAATATTGATATGTAGGCCTCTTTGTGAGCTTGATGCACTCACTACAGAGCAATGCATGAAAAACCAAGCATACCTACAGCAAGATGGCATGTTTAAGAAGCTATCCATGGCAAGAACAATTGCATAGCATGTATGGATCAACTACAATAAGCTTGGCAAAAATGCATGTCATGTTAAGAATCTGCCAGAAATATTTTATAGCAACAGTAGAGCAAGATTGAGTCATGCTATGGTGCTCTAAAATTGCAAACAATTGCAGGAATGGATCAATTACAACTATAGCTACAAAACATCCTTACTGAACATCTCCATAATATGCATGGATCTCTCTGTAGCATCAAGTTTACATGGCAACAAAATTACAGCAGACAAAGACTTAGAGAAATCACTAAGTCCCTGAAATCAGAAATATTACGGGACCTACTTTGCATGCTTGTGCTAGTCACTACATAGATCACAAAAATACATGGACTATACCACTGGAAAGATGGCATGGCATACTTCAAAACACATGTAGAGCTCATGCTCAAAAGATGCACAGAATAAAAGATACAAAAATGACAAATCTCCAAGTTCTGATAAGAACCAGAGATTAACAGCAACTAGCCCTCTTCCAACGAAGATTTGGGCATCAAGATGACCTCTAATGAAAATGGTGCAATTGAACAAAATGAAGAGCATCACGAGACGAACAATTTGACATATTATAC
>NC_057799.1:489287704-489295746 GCF_018294505.1 Triticum aestivum | reverse complement strand
TCGCTTCATTCGAGTCCACCAATACGACTGCTTGAGGTCATGATACATCTTCGTACTTCCAGGATGAATGGAAAGGAGGGAATTGTGCGCTTCGTTCATTATGACTTTCCTTAGATCACCTTTCGGAACCACAATCCGGTCCTCGAAGAACAAAGTGTCTCTGTCATCAATGCGATAGCACTTGTATTTGGAAAGACCCTTGTCGATACCACGTTTCACCTTCTTCACCATGGCATCAAGGAGTTGTGCCTCACGAATTTGATCTTCCAAAGTAGGAGATACTATGAGGTTGGCAAGAACGCCTTGAGGAACAACTTGGAGATTCAGCTTGCGGAAAGCTTCACAAAGATCCGGTTGGAAAGGCTTGAGAATTAAGCTGTTGCAATAAGCTTTCCTGCTTAAAGCATCTGCAATGACATTAGCCTTGCCTGGAGTATATTCAATACTCGGATTGTACTCTTGAATCATTTCGACCCATCGAGTCTGCCTGAGATTGAGGTTGGGCTAAGTGAAGATATACTTGAGACTCTTGTGATCAGTGAAAATGTCCACTTGTCTTCCCAACAAGAGATGTCTCCACGTAATCAATGCATGGACAACTGCCGCCAACTCAAGATCGTGAGTGGGGTAGTTCTTCTCGTTGGGCTTCAACTGCCGAGAGGTATAAGCCACAACTTTCTTCTCTTGCATTAACACAGCACCGAGACCTTGGAGAGAAGCATCACAGAAAACTTCATACGGCTTGGATTCATCAGGAGGAGTCAAGACAGGAGCTGTGACTAGTTTCTGTTTAAGAGTGTTGAAAGCAACTTCACACTCAGGAGACCAGACATACTTTACATGCTTCTGAAGGAGATTGGAAAGAGGCTTTGCAATCTTGGAAAAATTCTCAACGAATCTTCGGCAATAACTTGCAAGACCCAGGAAACTGCGGAGCTGCTTGACATTTTGAGGAGGTTCCCAATCCAGAACTGCGGACACCTTCTCGGGGTTAACAGCGATGCCTTTGGCGGAGATGATGTGACCAAGGAAAAGAACTTCATCGAGCCAAAACTCACATTTGGAGAACTTCGCATAGAATTGATACTCTCTGAGCTTGTCGAGCACCAATCGCAAATGTTTGGCATGATCCTGCTTATTCTTGGAGAAGACCAAGATATCATCGAGATACACCAGAACGAATTCATTGGTGTAGGGGTTGAAGATGAAATTCATCATCCGAGAGAAGACCGGAGGAGCATTGACAAGGCCGAAAGACACGACAGTATATTCATAAGAACCAAAGCTTGTTCTGAATGCTGTCTTGGGAATATCTTCTTCACGAATGCGAATCTGATGATAACCCATACGAAGGTCAAGCTTCGAGAATACTTTAGCGCCCTTGAGTTGTTCGAATAGCTCATTGATGTTGGGAAGTGGATACTTGTTCTTGATTGTCTTCTTGTTCAATGGACGGTAGTCGACACAAAGTCGGTCCGTGCCATCCTTCTTCTTGACAAAAAGAACACCACAACCCCATGGAGAAGAACTCGGTCTGATCAAACCCAGACGTTCTTGTTCATCGAGCTGCTTCTTCAATTCCTTCAGCTCGTTTGGTCCAAGCTTGTATGGACGCTTGCAAACGGGTACAGGACCAGGCTCTAGTTCGATAACGAACTCAACTGGCCGGTGCGGAGGCATACCCGGAAGCTCTTCTGGAAAGACATCTTGATACTCGCAAACTACTGGAATTTGAGAGATGGCATCCAATTCTCCCTTCTCATTGAGAGAGAAAAACCGAATGGTTTCGTTACGAGCGGCAAAAATAATCACATCCTCAGACGAGTGTGTCAATTGAATTTCCTTGACAGCACAATCAAGTTGAGCTTTGTGCTTAGAAAGCCAGTCCATCCCGAGAATAAGATCAATATCCGAGTCACCAAGAACAATTGGAGAAGACTGAAATCTATAGTCGCCCAACTTGATGGAAACATCGGGAGCAACCAAACTAGACGACAAAAGCTTACCCGGAGAAACAACTTGCATAACTTTGGATAAAATCTCTGTGTCAACATTGTGCTTCGATGCAAATGGGTATGACAAGAAAGAATGCGATGCACCAGTATCAAAAAGAACTTTTGCAGGAATATCATTAACTGAGAGATTACCCATTATCACATCAGTAGATTCCTCCGCTTGAGCTGCATTCATCATGTTCACCTTGGCAGACTTTGGATTATGCTTGACCACTGCATTGCTGGAAGATCTGACAGGAGGAGGAGGAGGAAGACGCCTCTGGTTGAAGCACTTGTTAGCATAGTGACCTTTCTGCTGACATTTGTTGCAAGTCACCTCTGAGAGTGGACGGTGATAAGGAGCATTGGACTTGGGAGCTTGATTCTGAGACTTGTTCTGATAGCCAGAGTTGGAAGAGTTTGAAGAACTATGGCCACCTTTGTTCTTCTGCTGGTAAGGCTGACGAAACGGAGGAGGAGGCAACCAGAACTTCTGTTGCTTAGCTGACACAAGTGAGGAAGAAGAAGACTGAACTGCGTCCCTGACTCTCTTCTTAGAAGCCTCACACTTGAGCTGAGCAGCCTCTTGCTTCAGTGCCATATTGTAGAATTGATCAAACTGGGTAGGCTCAACAAGAACGAGAGCTAACTGCAGATCCTCTTTAAGGCCACCTCGGAAGTGATAGATCATGCTCTTCTCATCAGGAACGTCTTCCTTAGCGAAGCGAGCAAGTTTCTGAAACTGAATGTTATATTGATACACAGACATGTTTCCTTGCTTGAGATTGCGGAACTCCTCACGCTTGCTCTCAACAACACTTTGTGGAATGTGGTGCGCTTTGAAGTCCCGACAAAAGTCAGTCCAAGTAATCACACGACCTCCTCTGGAATCTTTGTATTGCTGAAACCAATCAGCAGCTTGGTCCTTGAGCTGGAAAGAAGCGAACTTGACAAAGTCCTCAGGCCTGACATTGCTACATTCAAAATGCTTGTTGATGTCCACGAGCCAATCATCGGCATCCGTGGCCTCGGCACAGTAGCTGAAAGACTTGGGCTGATTTGCGAGAAACTGGTTGAGAGTGGCAAAGTGAAACTGATTGTTGCCTTGACCTTGATTGCCTTGATTGCCTTGCCCTTGAGTACGTTCTTGCAAGAGTTGCAGAATCATCTGAGCATTGGCGTTGGTGGCTGCCATGATTGATTTCCATGCCTCCGGAGGTGGAGGTGGTGGCGGAGGGATCGCTTGACTCCCTTCATTTCGATCCGGATTCTGACGCGTTGGCGGAGCCATCCTGAAGAGGGTGACATCCGTTAGCATCTTGATAGACAAAGATAAGTAGAATCAACGGATAGAAATTTCAACATATAGTCTTCACAACAAACATTCGAACGAAGATGAACGAATGACTTCCGTAGTAAAACATCACACTTCCATAAGTTGAGAAGCCACTTGAAAAAAAGATATGGAATGAACATATGAATTCGAAGGAAACTCGAATACCACAAAACAAAATAAAACAAAGTATTGGCTTGCAGAATAAGCCAGAACAAACATATGATAGAAATTTCGTCCGAAGTTTTCGTGGTGGGGCCCACACGGGCTCAATCGTACAGCACCATCATGTACAAGGCTGTGCACATGACATACGAAGCGTCCCCGAGTCGGCAAAGCCATGGACTCTTTAAGACACAACGAGACCACTGTAAAATCAACCGTATACAGGCGGACCACTAGACGTCGAACCCCAATCTCATATCATGCGTCTGTCGGAAAGAAATCCTAAGGCTACTTGAATTCCCACTTATAAACTCCCGAAACTTTCTGGTTATGCAATCTGGTGTAGGGGATACAGGGGACACAATTATATATCACCCAAACTAACAATCCCTAGATCCAGTTGTATCCATCCGTCAACACATAACCAAGAAACCTTCGGAAATCGTTTACCTCAACCTTCGAAAAACATCCGTTATACAAGTTATGGCAATACTCCCGAACTCCCGCCCCAGTACTGGGTGGCGTCGAGGTGATCTCACCAACAACTGCATAAAAGAGATTTCGATGTCGGCGAAACTCAGGTATTCCAGAACTGCAACGATAAAATTGTGACGACAACACCTCGGAGCTCAACTCCCCGGGACACTGCCACAACCCCTAAATGACAGGAGGCACCAAGAACAATGTTCTCGTCACAAATCGATCGGAACGATTCCAAGATACCCGCGTGATCCTAAAAAAAAAAATTCAGTGAAATTTGAGGAGAGAATAGTCAAAACTTCTACGTCAGGAGACCTCACCAGAGCGACGAAGGGACTGAGGAGTAAAAAGAATCCTACTCTCCGATATATATAATCCTAAGACTCAAAACATTTTTGTTCTAGACTCAACAACGTCAGCGATTCGATCAAGCAGGGGGCTCCTAAGTCGGGGATGGCTCTGATTACCAACTTGTAACGCCCACGATGCGGCTATATCTCCCACGTGTCGAGGCACGACTTAGAGGCATAACCGCATAGTGGTTTTGTCGCAAGAAGGGTCATCTTCACACAATCCCATGTAATGAACAAGAATGGGATAAAGAGTTGGCTTACAATCGCCACTTCACACAATACATAAATATCATCATACATCATCCAAAATACAAACATATAGACCGACTACGGTCAAAATCCAGATGAAAATAAGACAACCCCAAATGCTAGATCCCCGATCGTCCCAACTGGGCTCCACTACTGATCATCAGGAAAAGACACATAGTAACGACCACGTTCTTCGTCGAACTCCCACTTGAGATCGACGCCATCATCTGCACTGGCATCGTCGGCACCTGCAACTGGTGTTGGAAGTATCTGTGAGTCACGGGGACTCAGCAATCTCACACCCGCGAGATCAAGACTATTTAAGCTTATAGGACAGAGAGGTGCAAAGAGGTGGAGCTCCAGCGGCAAAAACATATATGGTGGCTAACTTGCGCAAATGAGAGCGAGAAGAGAAGCAAAGGAACGGACGTCATCTAGCAATGACCAAGAAGAGGTCCTGAACACTTACTTACGTCAAACATAACACAGACCGTGTTCACTTCCCGGATTCCGCCGAGAAGAGACCATCACGGCTACACACGCACTTGGTGTATTTTAATTGGGTCAAGTGACAAGTTATCTAAAACCGGACATTAACAAATTCCCATCTGCCTCATAACCGCGGGCACGGCTTTCGAAAGATATTACCCTGCAGGGGTGTCCCAACTTAGCCCATCATAAGCTCTCACGGTCAACGAAGGATAAACCTTCTCCCGGAAAAACCCGATCAGTCTCGGAATCCCGGTTTACAAGACATCTCGATAATGGTAAAACAAGACCAGCAAAGCCACCCGAATGTGCCGACAAATCCCGATAGGAGCTGCACATATCTCGTTCTCAGGGCACACCGGATGAGACATCCTACGAGTAAAACCAGACCTCGAGTTTCCAGGAGGTGGCCCCGCAGTCTGCTCAGTTTGGACCAACACTCGAAGGAGCACTGGCCCGGGGGGGTTAAAATAAGATGACCCTCGGGCTCGCGAAAACCCGGGGGAAAAGGCTTAGGTAGCAACTGGTAAAACCAAGGTTGGGCCATGCTGGAGGAGTTTTATTCAAGGCGAACTGTCAAGGGGGTCCCATAAATCACCCGACCGCGTAAGGAACGCAAACTCAAGGAACATAATCCCGGTATAACAGTACTAGGGCGGCAAGAGTGGAACAAAACACCAGGCATAAGGCCGAGCCTTCCACCCTTTACCAAAATATATAGATGCATTAATTAAATAAGAGATATTGTGATATCCCAACATATCCATGTTCCGACATGGAACAAGCTTCAACTTCGCCTGCAACTAGCAACGCTATAAGAGGGGCTGAGCAAAAGCGGTAACATAGCCAAACAACGGTTTGCTAGGAAAGGATGGTTAGGGGCTGACATGGCTGAAATAGGAGACATGATATAGCAAGTGATAGGTAGCGAGCATGGCAATAGAGCGAACAACTAGCATAGCAAAGATAGAAGTGATTTCGAGGGGTGGTCATCTTGCCTGCAAGATTCTCAGAGTTGTCGAAAGCTTGATCCTCGTAAGTGTACTCGACAGGTTCCTCGTTCACGAACTCGTCTCCCGGCTCTACCCAAGACAAGAATACAAACAAATGGAACGACAATCAACAACGAGAAATGCGCAAGCAACATGATGCAAGACATATATGATATGCAAGTTATGATATGCGATGCATATGCGTGCTCCGGAAGGAAAATGATGAACATGGCAGTAAATTTGCAAACCAAGCATGCCACTGGAAAGATGAGATGATTTCGGTCGAAATCGATATAAAGATCACCGGAATCGGATGCACGGTTTGCAAATGGCAAGCAAAACAAGAATGACAATAATCTGCGATAAACAGCAAGATAGCACTTAAAATACAACAAGTAACAATACTACAGCATCCCAACATAGCAACAAAGCACATGGAAGTAATCTACAGGAGATGCTTGACAAAAGATGAACACTGAGCTACTGCTAGTTCACAACATATCAAGCTCAAATAGGCATGGCAATAGTGCAAAAGATTACAGGTTCACAGACTTAGTGAAAAACTGGACATGGCAGAAATCAGCATCAGGTAGCAATGTTCAGAGCACGAAATCAACATGCTACAGGAACTTAACATAGCAAAACAAGGCATGGTAGTGTTCTACTAAATGCACATGACAAAAGTCCCTTACTGACCATAAGCCAAAAAGAACCAGAAGATATGATGGAAAGCATGTAAACATAGCAAGTTTCGTTATCAGGTTTCAGACTTAGCAGAAAACAGAGCATGGCAGAAATATTGATATGTAGGCCTCTTTGTGAGCTTGATGCACTCACTACAGAGCAATGCATGAAAAACCAAGCATACCTACAGCAAGATGGCATGTTTAAGAAGCTATCCATGGCAAGAACAATTGCATAGCATGTATGGATCAACTACAATAAGCTTGGCAAAAATGCATGTCATGTTAAGAATCTGCCAGAAATATTTTATAGCAAAAGTAGAGCAAGATTGAGTCATGCTATGGTGCTCTAAAATTGCAAACAATTGCAGGAATGGATCAATTACAACTATAGCTACAAAACATCCTTACTGAACATCTCCATAATATGCATGGATCTCTCTGTAGCATCAAGTTTACATGGCAACAAAATTACAGCAGACAAAGACTTAGAGAAATCACTAAGTCCCTGAAATCAGAAATATTACGGGACCTACTTTGCATGCTTGTGCTAGTCACTACATAGATCACAAAAATACATGGACTATACCACTGGAAAGATGGCATGGCATACTTCAAAACACATGTAGAGCTCATGCTTAAAAGATGCACAGAATAAAAGATACAAAAATGACAAATCTCCAAGTTCTGATAAGAACCAGAGATTAACAGCAACTAGCCCTCTTCCAACGAAGATTTGGGCATCAAGATGACCTCTAATGAAAATGGTGCAATTGAACAAAATGAAGAGCATCACGAGACGAACAATTTGACATATTATACGCGCGAATCGGAGCTACATGCACAAAGTTATCGCATCGGGAAAAGGAGCATATGCTGAGAAAAATCTGGGACTTAGAAAATATTACGGACGCGAGGGAGGAAGTCAACGGGGCTGTACCGGCTCCGATCGGATCGGGCTCCCGAGCTCGAGCTCGAGCCCGACGGCGGCGCAAGGAGAGGAGGCGCGGCGGGCCGGGGGAGGCGAGGCCGGCGGCGGCCGGAGGGGCGGCCGGAGCGGCGCCGGCGGCGGGCGGCGGGGCCGGCCGGCGGAGGCACGGCGGGGCCAGCGAGGGCGCGGCGGCGGGCCGGGATCCGGCGGGCGGCGCGGCGAGCCGGCGAGCTCGTGGCGGCGGCGGCGGCGACCGGCGACGGGAGAGGCGGCGGAGGCGCGGTGCGGGCGCGGGAGAGGCGGCGGCGGGCTCGGGCGGGCCCGCTGCGGGCTTCGCGGGCCGGCGGCGGGGCGGCTGGACGTGTCCGGCTCC